>NC_086448.1:620778826-620979326 GCF_028390025.1 Pseudophryne corroboree | reverse complement strand
TACCATCTGGCTGGCTGGATTTGCAGCAGTTTCTGTCCTCTTCAGCCTGGTCCCGTGTAGCTCCATCCCTTGGTGCTGTTTAGCTCTGCCCCCTTTTTCGGCCAGAGCCCAGGACACTGACGGACACTGCAGGGGGGTGGGGGGAAATTCAAGCTGCCGGCGCTGCTGCCTGTCAAACGGTGTGACTCGCGCAGCAGCCGGCAGCAGCAGCAGGGGGCCCAGGCGCAGCAGCGGGGATGCAGAGCAGGGAGAGCGCCTCTCCAGTCAGATGCCTACCTGCTTTACATCCTCTTGCTGAGCGGGTAGCGCCGGGCCTGTGTGCAGGTCACTTTGCTGCCTAAGAAGTCACGTAAAAGAACATGCCTTCTTATCATGCAACTACACAAGTGTTTCTATATGAGTACAGTATACTATAATATAAAGATTATCACTTTAACCATTAGCACATCCAACATGTCAAACATCTATTACTTAAACATATTTTTACTTTTCAGGTAGTAGAAAAATGAACATTTCCTATATATTATTAATCCTTTCCCAAATCCTTTGGCCTGGGATATTATTGTCCCGTCCATTGTTATTATGTGACAGGTTTTTTTAAGGATGACTATAGGCAATTGTGTTTTATATTCAATTAGAAAATGTGTTCCACATGTTTTATTGACAATTTACATATAAGAATTTCTTGACAGTCACCAATGTCACTCCCATTGTACAGATCTTATTACCAGCAATATTAGGCAATATTAGTTATGTTCTGCTCACTCCTGCTCGCTCCATGCTGTCTAATTCTACTTACAAAACATTTTTGGCATCCAGTCCATAGGTCGACCGCACTTAGGTGGTCATTCTGAGTTGTTCGCTCGGTAATTTTCTTCGCATCGCAGCGATTTTCCGCTAATTGCGCATGCGCAATGTTTGCACTGCGACTGCGCCAAGTAAATTTGCTATGCAGTTAGGTTTTTTACTCACGGCATTACGAGGTTTTTTCTTCGTTCTGGTGATCGTAATGTGATTGACAGGAAGTGGGTGTTTCTGGGCGGAAACTGGCCGTTTTATGGGTGTGTGTGAAAAAACGCTGCCGTTTCTTGGAAAAACGCGGGAGTGTCTGAAGAAACGGTGGAGTGTCTGGGCGAACGCTGGGTGTGTTTGTGACGTCAAACCAGGAACGAAACTGACTGAACTGATCGCAGTTGCCGAGTAAGTGTGGAGCTACTCAGAAACTGCTAAGAAGTGTCTATTCGCAATTCTGCTAATCTTTCGTTCGCAATTTTACTATGTTAAGATTCACTCCCAGTAGGCAGCGGCTTAGCGTGTGCAAAGCTGCTAAAAGCAGCTTGCGAGCGAACAACTCGGAATTAGGGCCTTAGGGTGACAGTTATTAGGGCAACCACTACTGGTCGACATGCATTAGGTCGACATGGTTTCTTGGTCGACATGGTCACTAGTTCGACATGACAAATGGTCGACATGAGTTTTTCACAATTCTTTTCATTTTTTTAACTTTTTCATACTTTACAATCCATGTGGACTATGATTGGGAACGGTAAACTGTGCCGGGTGCAGCGGTAGCAGAGCAAGGCACCTTGCCCAAAGTTTGCTCGCCATGCGAGGGGACACAGTAAAATGACACCAACATTTTTTTTAAAGCTCATGAAGACCTTTTGTGTCATGTCGACCTTGCTCATTTTTTACCTACTGCTTGTGTCATCCTATTTTAGGTGTCAACTTAGTCACTGTAGACCAATAGTGGTCGACCTAGTGACTGTCGACCCTATGAACCACACCCAACATTTTTCTACCCTCAGTCCCTGCATTGCTGCAAATCTATGTGTATCTAGCAAATAAAAGCATGTGGATTATGTTCATCGGGGGCCCCAATTCTCTGCAAGTCACTACAGTAGTTTATATGCCCAGCAAATGCAGTTAAACGTACTCACCTCCCAGGGCTTAAAGTGGTCCTGGGGAGGTGGTGGAACCTATTTCCACATTATCCCCCCCCCCCCCTCCTTTAAGCGGAGCCAGGGCCAGTGCTAGGGTTCTCTGAAATTTCCTGCAAACTCCAAATTGTAGCCCTACCTCCCACACTTCATAAGTGACAGTTACGAGTTGCAAATAAGGGTGTGTTATCACAAGGAATTTGCATGGTCGCACAACAGTATCCCTAATTCAAATTATGCCACACAGTAGCACACATTATTCATATCAAACCACATAGTAGTGCCTCTTATTCATGTTACGACACACAGTAGTGTCCCTTATTAACATTACGCTACACAGTAGTACCAGTTATACACATTATGCCACACAGTAGTGTCATTTATACACAATGCCCACAGAAGTGACCCTTATACAAAATGCTTACAGTAGTAGTGCCCCTTACACACAGTAACCACAATAGTTCCCATTACTCATAATGCCCACAGTAGTGCAGCTTATACACATAATGCCCACAGTAGTGCTCCTTATACACATCTCTGCCTCTGTCCCTCCAGCAGCTCGCTGCCCATGTCCAGGAGCCCCAACAGCTATGCCTGGCCCTGGTAATGGGAGAGGGTATGGGCAAATGGGGTGGTGTGGCCAGGCCCCCTTCTTACAAACCCCCCCCCCCCCCAAAACTATTAGCTATGTACAACCGCAAAGTATCCACATGCTGGCTGAGGGGAGAGGAGCCTATGTCCAAATTGTGGGCAGTGGGGTGCTGGTGCGCTCACCTCCTCACCACACATAGGAGAGAGGCTGGGTTAAAGAGACTGCTGAAGCAGTCAGCCTCTCTCCCTGCCTGCACGCTGTCTGCAACAGGCAAAGGGAGGGGGTAGGCAACAGACATGGCCCAGGTAAAGAGTACCCCCCCCCCTCTTGGCACCACTGCCCATGTCTCTCCTGCAGCTCCATGCCTTCTGTCCCTCCAGGAGTTGCCCTGCCTCTCTGTATCCCTCAAGGCCCCTATCACCTTATCTTCAGCATGCACAGAGCCTGCTCCTCTCTGTGGATATTCTTTACTTCAGAGGCAGTGACTGCATGATAAGCGGTGCCAGGAAAGGAAGCCGCTGAGACCTGAGGAGGGGACAAATGCTGTCCGACAGACAGAGAATGTGTGAGTACCAGGAGGAGCGGGCCACAGTTCGAGGAGGACCATGGATCAGCCCGCCCCATCCTGTCCGGACAGCATTTCAACCCGGTTCCAACCGATCAGACCATCAGCCTTACGCCAAATCTTCCCATAACATCTAGACCAGGTAACACAGACAGGGGGCCGTGACCGGCTCACTGGGTGCAGCGAAGCCCAAAAATTCCTTGCGGGGCTTCTTGGTGAAGACCACCAGTGGGGTAAGACTACGCACCCCTGTTCTGGGTCTTGTCAAGTTCCTGGTACTATTTCTGCCCAAAACCTTGTAACCACCAAGAGCTACTCTATTCTATGCAAAAGCACTATTTCTGGCCTCCCAGCTTCCAGTACAACACTACCATGAGGACCAGTGTCTCTAGCACCAGTCCAAAGGCATTCAAAATCCAGAATCAGAGAATCTTCCAGCCCTACAGTTTCTCTCCAGCCAGCCACCACAGTGTTCCTCTAGTCCCACAGTGTCTCCCTAGCCAGCTCCCACAGTGTCCCTCCAGCCAGCCCCCACATTGTTCCTCCAGTCAGCCCCCCACAATGTCCTTCCATGTCCTCACACTTACCTTTTTCAATGCATTATTGCTCCTTGCTGTCTTTCAGCGGTGTGGTGCAGTGAAATAAAAATGTATTGCACCAGCTGGTGACGGTTCAATAAAGCTACAACGTTCCATGTTGATCATGCAGCAACGCAGGCAGCTGTCAGAGTTAGATTTATCTGTAGAACCGGGTCCAGCTGGGCCCGTAGTCCCCATCTGTCACTGGGTCTTCCCACACTCACATATTGTATGCAGTCACATTTTCAACATTCAACACATCAACATGTTCAAAATTGAAAAATGATGCATGTCTACATTATGAATATGTGAGCATTAGCATTAGGCTGCAGTTAAGGTTAGGCTATGGTTAGGGTGAAACAGTGCTTCATCATTCTCACTGTCCACATACATAACATTGACATGAATAGGCGTGCGCAGCACATTTTATTAGGGGGTGCACGATTGGAGGGGCGTGTCTAGCACCACCTATTGGGCGTGTCTAGCACCACGTATTGCCACTCAATGCAAACTAAATAATATTGGGAATTTGATTAAACAGAGTGTACAGTGAGGGCTGGCTCCTTAGATAATTATTAAACCCAAAAGCTGTAAACCTGCAATTTTTTTTCAAAACTTCTCAATAAGAAACTTTTGTTTTCGGGATGCCGTGCAAAAAGTTCTGATACTCTAGGGTGCCAAGATTCAAAAAAGTTTGGCAACTAATGGTATAGGTCATCCATAAATGGCTCTTGATAAAGAAAAAGGGGACTAAGGGGCCCATTTGTCAAACAATATTTACGGCTATTTCCCAAATAAACACACGTTTTCGGAGGTTAGTCACAAATGTTATATATATATATATATATATATATATATATATATATATATCTATATCATCTGTTTCATGTATGTTAAATTTGTATATTTTATTACCATGGATTATTAACTAATCACTCAAAATATATATTATTATTATTATTATTATTATTATTAATAATATATTATTATTACTTATATGACACAGTATATTATATACTGTGTCATATAATATACTGTGTAATATAATATACTGTGTAATATATGAAATAATAATACATTATTATTAATAATATACTGTACTGTATATCCCTCTGGCTGCCCCCTCTCTTTCCCCTGCATGTGCAAACTCGGCTGCAGCAGTTTACTTAAAGTTATTATAACTTACTGTCACTCAAACTGTCATCACTAATTTGAATTTGTCCCCCAGTCCTCCTCCTCTCCTCTAAGAGGAACACTGCGGACTGTGTCGTCAGTGTGGCATGGAATACGAGTGGAGAGAGAGGCGGGCGGGAGCACAGCATGACATCATCATGTCACATCGCGCATTTAGGCGGAGTCGGGAAGAGGATTTTGTCAGTGACGCTGCACCCATGCAAATAAACAATAAAACCCATCTCAGGTGTCCAGACAGCTGGCGGCCAGACCGGGTGGAGGACGCAGTGGGTGGTGACACAAGAATGGTGCTATAGGGATTGCCAATTACTGCAGCAGCAGGCGAGAGTGCAGGGGGTGCCGGACATTAGGGGGTGCCTGTGCGCACCAGGCACCCCCCTGCGCACGCCTATCTTGACATGTGTAACATGTCAACATTACATCTATATTGACATCATCTCTAATCTACATGTCAAATGTCAACACACTGAGACCCCCAAACTTGTATATCATACCCATACATATATGTTAACAAGTAAAATGATAATTAAATGAAGGCTCTTAAAATGTCTATTATCTTAAAATGGCAATTAGATACCTACAAATTATACTGGCTAGGATTTTTGGATTGATTCAAAAAAACCACCGAAACTCTAGGATAAAAGAAAATAGGATATTTATTTCCTACCGGTAAATCCTTTTTCTCGTAGTCCGTAGAGGATACTGGGATTCCAATTAGCACCATGGGGTATAGACAGGTCCACCGGGCGCCATGGGCACTTTAAGAATTTGATAGTGTGGGCTGGCTCCTCCCTCTATGCCCCTCCTACCAGACTCAGTCTAGGAAACTGTGCCCGAGGAGATGGACATACTTTGAGAGAAGGATAGATAAAGCTAGTGCTGAGATTCCGAACCAGCACACACAAACAGAGGAAAGCTATGCTAACCCAACTTTAAACAGTAACAGCTGAACCAACAATACTTAACCAAGTAACAGTGCAGGAAGAACAAAGCACCGGGCGGGCGCCCAGAATCCTCTACGGACTATGAGAAAAGGATTTACCGGTAGGTAATTAAAATCCTATTTTCTCTTACGTCCTAGAGGATGCTGGGGACTCCGTAAGGACCATGGGGTATAGACTGGCTCCGCAGGAGACATGGGCACTATAAAGAACTTTTAGTATGGGTGTGCACTGGCTCCTCCCTCTATGCCCCTCCTCCAGACCTCAGTTAGATTTTGTGCCCAGATGAGATAGGGTGCATTACAGAGGAGCTCTCCAGAGTTTCTCTGAAAAAGAATTTTGTTAGGTTTTTTATTTTCAGGCAGCACTGCTGGCAACAGGCTCCCTGCATCGTGGGACTGAGGAGAGAGAAGCAGACCTACTTAAATGATAGGCTCTGCTTCTTAGGCTACTGGACACCATTAGCTCCCGAGGGAGTCGGAACGCAGGTCTCACCCCGCCGTTCATCCCAGAGCCGCGCCGCCGTCCTCCTCGCAGAGCCGGAAGATAGAAGCCGGGTGAATATAAGAAGAAAAGAAGACTTCAATGTGGCAGAAGACTTCAGATCTTCACTGAGGTAAGCGCGCAGCGGTACGCGCCATTGCTTTCACACGCTACACACAAAGAACAGGTACTGATGGGTGCAGGGTGCAGGGGGGGCGCCCTGGGCAACACTAAACCTCCGGACTGGCATATAAGGGCACATTAGGCTGCTGGGCAGTAAATGCAGAGATCCCCCGCCATTTTTTGAAAATTGAAGCGGGACCGAAGCCCGCCGCTGGAGGGGGCGGAGCTTGATCCCTCAGCACTAACAGCGCCATTTTCTCCACAGAAGCTGCAGAGAAGCTGGCTCCCTGGACTCTCCCCTGCTGAACTTGGTGACAGAGGGCTGGAAAAGAGGGGGGGGGGGGGCACAATTATTGGCGCAGTGAGTGTATTTCTTCGAGATATATATATATATATATATAAAAGCGCTATCTGGTTTTATTCCAGTATCAGTTGGCGCTGGGCGTGTGCTGGCATACTCTCTCTCTGTCTCTCCAAAGGGCCTTGTGGGGGAATTGTCCCCTTATAGATATATCCCTGTGTGTGTGGGGGTGTCGGTACGTGTGTGTCGGCATGTCTGAAGCGGAAGGCTCGTCCAAGGAGGAGGTGGAGCAGATGAGTGGTGTGTCTCAGTCGGCAACGCCGACTCATGATTGGATGGACCTGTGGCATATGTTAAATGCAAGTGTGGCCTCATTACATAAGAGACAAAGCAGAGTCCAGGGAGAAATCAGGGAGTCAATCCATGGATTGGACTGGGTCACAGGGCCCTTCTGGGTCTCAAAAACGTCCCCTATCCGCAATAGTAGACACTGATACAGACACGGATTCTGATTCCAGTGTCGACTACGATGATGCTAAATTGCACCCAAGGGTGGCAAAAAGTATTCAGTGTATGATTATTGCAATAAAAGATGATTGCATATCACAGATGACCCCTCTGTCCCTGACACGAGGATGCGCATGTATAAGGAAAAGAAACCTGAGGTAACCTTTCCCCCATCTCATGAGCTTAACGAGTTATTTGAAAAAGCTTGGGAAACTCCAGATAAAAAACTGCAGATTTCCAAAAGGGTTCTTATGGCGTATCCTTTCCCTGCACAGGACAGGGTACGTTGGGAATCCTCTCCCAGGGTGGACAAAGCTTTAACACGCTTATCTAAGAAGGTGGTGCTACCGTCTCCAGACACGGCTGCCCTCAAGGATCCTGCTGATCGCAGACAGGAGACTACTTTAAAGTCTATTTATGCGCATACAGGTGCTTTGCTCAGACCGGCAATAGCATCGGCATGGGTATGTAGCGCGGTTGCAGCATGGACAGATACCTTGTCAGCTGGCCTTGATACCCTAGACAGGGATACCATTTTATTAACCTTAGCCCATATTAAAGACGCAGTCTTATATATGAGGGACGCTCAAAGAGACGTTGGGCTGCTGGGTTCCAGAGCCAATGCCATGGCTATTTCTGCAAGACGAGCTCTATGGACCCGCCAATGGACGTGTGATGCAGACTCAAAGAAGCATATTGAGGTTTTACCTTACAAGGGTGAAGTGTTGTTTGGGAAAGGGCTCGCGGACCTGGTTGCCACAGCTACTGCGGGTAAATCTACCTTTTTACCTTTTGTTCCCCAACAGCAAAAGAAAACTCCACAGTATCAGATGCAGTCCTTTCGGCCGCATAAGTCCAGAAGAGGTTGGGGCTCCTCCTTCCTTGCTAGAGGTAAGGGTAGAGGAAAGAGAACACCTGCTTCGGCTAGTTCCCAGGAGCAGAAGTCCTCCCCGGCTACTACAAAATCCACCGTATGACGCTGGGGCTCCCCTAAGGGAGTCCGCACCAGTGGGGGCACGCCTTCGACTTTTCAGCCAGATCTGGATTCTTTCAGACGTGGATCCTTGGGCGATGGAAATTGTCTCCCAAGGCTACAAGCTGGAGTTCGAAGAGGTGCCCCCCTCGCCGATTTTTCAAGTCGGCCTTGCCAGCTTCACCCCCGGAGAGGGAAGTGGTGTTAGCTGCAATTCAAAAACTGTGTCAACAGCAAGTGGTGGTCAAGGTTCCCCAGGTCCAACAGGAAAAAGGGTATTATTCAACCCTGTTTGTGGTCCCTAAGCCGGATAGTTCGGTCAGACCCGTTTTAAAATCTAAAATCCCTAAACCTGTACTTGAAAAAGTTCAAATTCAAGATGGAATTGCTCTGCGCTGTAATATCCAGCCTGGAAGGGGGGATTTGATGGTGTCACTAGACAAAGGATGCATACCTTCATGTCCCCATTTACCCCCCTTATCAGGAGTACCTGAGATTCGCTGTACAGGACTGTCATTACCAGTTTCAGACATTGCCGTTTGGGCTTTCCACGGCCCCGAGGATTTTCACCAAGGTATTGGCGGAGATGATGGTGCTCCTGCGCAAGCAGGGAGTCACAATTATCCCATACTTGGACGATCTCTTGATAAAGGCGAGATCGAGAGACCAATTGCTGAAGAGCATGTCGCTCTCCCTGAAAGTGCTGCAAAAGCACGGTTGGATTCTCAATCTGCCAAAGTCACAATTGGTTCCTATGACTCGGCTATCATTCCTAGGCATGATTCTGGACACGGAACAAAAGAGGGTTTTTCTCCCATTGGAAAAAGCCCAGGATCTCCAGAACATGGTCAGAGACCTGCTAAAACCAAATAGAGTGTCTGTTCATCAATGCACTCGTGTTCTGGGAAAAATGATGGCAGCCTACGAGGCCATCACCTTCGGCAGGTTTCATGCGAGGACTTTTCAGTGGGACCTTCTGGACAAGTGGTCCGGGTCCCATCTACAAATACATCAGAAAATATCCCTGTCCCCCAGGGCCAGGGTGTCTCTCCTGTGGTGGCTGCAGAGTGCTCACCTTCTAGAGGGTCGCAGGTTCGGCATTCAGGACTGGGTTCTGGTGACCACGGTCGCGAGCCTTTGAGGGTGGGGAGCAGTCACACAAGGAAGAAATTTTCAGCGACTATGGTCAAGCCAGGAGGCTTGTCTACACATCAACATACTGGAATTGAGGGCCATATACAACGGCCTACGACAAGCGGAGAATCTTCTTCGCGACCTACCAGTTCTGATTCAATCAGACAACGTCACAGCCGTGGCTCATGTAAACCACCAAGGTGGGACAAGGAGCAGAGTGGAGATGGCGGAAGCCACCAGGATTCTTCGCTGGGCAGAAAATCACGTAAGCGCTCTGTCAGCTGTCTTCATTCCGGGAGTGGACAACTGGGAAGCAGACTTCCTCAGCAGACACGATCTCCATCCGGGAGAGTGGGGACTTCATCAAGAAGTTTTTGCAGAAATAACAAGTCGTTGAGGAATTCCTCAAATAGACATGATGGCGTCACGCCTCAACAAGAAGCTTCGGAGGTATTGTGTCAGGTCACGGGACCCTCAGGCAGTAGCAGTAGACGCCCTAGTGACACCATGGGTTTTCAGTCGGTCTATGTGTTTCCTCCTCTTCCTCTCATGTCAAAAATATTGAGAATCATAAGACAAAGAAGAGTGCAGACAATACTCATTGTTCCAGATTGGCCTCGAAGGGCCTGGTACTCAGATCTTCAGGAAATGCTCACAGAAGATCTGTGGCCTCTTCCTCTCAGGGAGGACCTGTTACAGCAGGGGCCATGTGTGTTCCTGGACTTACCGCAGTTACGTTTGACGGCATGGCGGTTGAACACCGCATCCTAGCTGGGAAAGGTATTCCGGAGGAAGTCATCCCTACTCTGATAAAGGCTAGGAAGGAGGTGACGCAAAGCACTATCACCGTATCTGGATGAAGTATGTATCTTGGTGTGAAGCCAAGAATGCTCCTACGGAAGAATTCCATCTGGGTCGGTTTCTCCACTTTCTACAGACAGGAGTGGATATGGGCCTGAAGTTAGGCTCCATTAAGGTACAGATTTCATCCCTATCTATATTCTTCCAGAGGGAATTGGCTTCTCTCCCAGAAGTCAAGGCGTTTGTGAAGGGAGTGCTGCACATCCAGCCCCCCTTTGTGCCCCCAGTGGCACCTTAACGTGGTGTTAAGTTTCCTGAAATCTCACTGGTTTGAACCTCTTCAAACAGTGGAATTAAAATTTCTCACGTGGAAGGTGGTCATGTTATTGGCCTTGGCATCTGCAAGGCGGGTGTCCGAATTGGCGGCCTTGTCCCACAAGAGCCCCTATTTGATTTTCCATGTGGATAGAGCAGAATTGAGGACACGTCCTCAATTTTTGCTTAAGGTGGTTTCTTCATTTCATATGAACCAACCTATTGTGGTGCTTGTGGCTACGGGGGACTGGGAGGACTCCAAGTCCCTGGATGTAGTCAGGGCCTTAAAGATTTATGTAGCCAGGACGGCTAGGGTTAGGAAAACAGAGGCTCTGTTTGTCCTGTATGCGGCCAACAAGGTTGGTGCTCCTGCTTTTAAGCAGACTATTGCTCGCTGGATCTGTAACACGATTCAGCAGGCTCATTCTAAGGCTGGATTGCCGTTACCAAATTCAGTAAAGGCCTATTCCACTAGGAAGGTGGGTTCATCTTGGGCAGCTGCCCGAGGCGTCTCGGCATTACAGCTTTGCCGAGCAGCTACTTGGTCGGGTTCAAACACTTTTGCAAAATTCTACAAGTTTGATACCCTGGCTGATGAGGACCTTGGGTTTGTTCAGTCGGTGCTGCAGAGTCATCCGCACTCTCCCGCCCGGTTGGGAGCTTTGGTATAAACCCCATGGTCCTTATGGAGTCCCCAGCATCCTCTAGGACGTAAGAGAAAATAAGATTTTAAACCTACCGGTAAATCTTTTTCTCCTAGTCCGTAGAGGATGCTGGGACCCCGTCCCAGTGTGGACTACATCTGCAAGACTTGCATAATATAGTTGTTGCTTTTATAAGGGTTATGTTACAGTTAGAATCGGTCTTTGACTGATACTGTTTTTTGTTCATACTGTTAACTGGTTGTATATATTCCAGGTTATATGGTATGATTGGTGTGGGCTGGTATTAATCTTGCCCTTAGATTAACAAACTCCTTTCCTCATATTGTCCCTCTCCTCTGGGCACAGTTCTCTAACTGAGGTCTGGAGGAAGGGCATAGAGGGAGGAGCCAGTGCGCACCCATACTAAAAGTTCTTTATAGTGCCCATGTCTCCTGCGGAGCCCGTCTATACCCCATGGTCCTTACGGAGTCCCCAGCATCCTCTACGGAGTTGGAGAAAAAGATTTACCGGTAAGTTTAAAATCTTATTTTCTATTACATCCTAGAGGATACTGGGGTTCCATTTAGTACCATGGGGATGTACAAAAGCTCCCAAACCGGGTGGGAGAGTGCTCAGGTTCCCGCAGAACTGATTGACTAAACTGAAGGTCCTTAGAGGCGAAAGTATCAAACTTGTAGAACTTAGCAAACGTGTTCGAACCTGACCAAGTAGCTGCTCGGCAGAGCTGTAAAGCCGAGACACCCCGGGCAGCTGCCCAGGAAGAACCCACCGACCTAGTAGAGTGGGCCTGTACAGATTTCAGAACCGGCAAACCTGCCGTGGAATAAGCATGCTGGATAGTGAACCTGATCCTGCGTGCAATTTTCTGCTTTGAAGCAGAGCACCCAATTTTATTGGGATCATATAGAACGAACAGCGAGTCGGATTTCCTGTGACAAGCTGTTCTCTTTACATACACCTTCAAAGCCCTCACAACATCCAAAGACTTTGAAGTAGCAGAGGTATCCGTAACAGCCGGAACCACAATAGGTTGGTTGATGTGAAACGCGGACACCACCTTAGGAAGATTCTGCTTATGAGTTCTGAGTTCAGCTCTGTCCTCATGAAAAATTAAAGAGGGACTCTTGCTGAAGCCAAGGCCAACAGTGTGACGGTCTTCCACGTAAGGTACTTTACATCAGCCTCCTGTAACAGTTCAAACCAGTCCGATTGGAGGAACTGCAGCACCAAATTGAGATCCCAAGGTGCACAAAGGGAGGATGGACGCACAGAACACCTTTCAAAAAGGTCTGGACCTCAGGGAGAGTAGCCAATTGTTTTTGAAAGAAAATGGACAAGGCCAAAATCTGGACTTTTATGGAGCCCAGATGTATGCCCACATCCACACCTGCCTGTAGAAAAAGCAGGAAAATTCACAAGTGAAATTCCACAGCAGAATATTTTCTGCCCTCACACCAAGAAACGTATTTCGTCCAAATACGGTGGTAATGTTTAGACGTAACCCCCTTCCTGGCTTGGATCATAGTCAGGATAACTTTGTTAGGGATCCCTCTTCTGGCTAGAATCAGCCGTTCAACTTCCATGCCGTCAAACGTAGCCATGGTAAGTCCTGATAGACGAATGGGCCCTGTTGCAGAAGATCCTCGAGAAGAGGTAGAGGTCACAGATCTTCGAGAAGCATCCACAGGAGGTCCGCGTACCAGGCCCTTCTTGGCCAGTCCGGAGCAATGAGAATTGCTTGATCCTCTTCCCTTTTTAATCTTTTCAGAATTCTTGGGATCAGAGGAAGTGGAGGAAACACGTACACCATCTCATAGACGCATGGAGTCGTCAGAGCATCCATAGCCACTGACTGTGGGTCTCTCGACCTGGAACAATACCACTTGAGCTTCTTGTTGAGACAAGAGGCCATCATGTCAATGTGTGGATATCCCCACCGACGTGTCAAGCACCTGAACAACTCTGGGTGAAGGCCCCACTCCCCCAGGTGCAGGTCGTGTCTGCTGAGGAAGTCTGTTTCCCAGATGCCTACTCCCGGAATGAAGACCGCCGACAACGCCACAGTGTTTTTCTCTGCCCAGATTAGAATTCTTGACACCTCTGACATTGCTGCTCTGCTTTTCGTTCCGACTGGACCTGAATGACCCGATCCTGAAGAAGATTAGAGGCCTGCAGAAGGGCGTTGTATATGGCCCTGAGTTCCAGAATGTTGATTGGAAGGGTGACTTCCTGACTTGACCATCTTCCTTGAAACTGCACCCCCTGGGTGACTGCTCCCCAACCTCTGAGGCTTGCGTCTGTGGTTAACAGGATCCATTCCGGAATTCCGAACCTCCGACCCTCGATAAGGTGAGAAATCTGTAGCCACCACAGAAGGGAGACCCTGGCTTTTGACAACAGACAGATCCTCTGGTGCATGTGAAGATGCGATCCGGACCATTTGTCCAACAGATCGAGCTGGAAGGGGCTTGCGTGAAACCTTCCATATTGAAGCGCCTCGTAAGAGGCCACATTTTCCCCAGAAGTCGAATGCATAGATGCACAGATATCTGGGTTAGCTTCAGGACATCCCAAACCATTGACTGGATTACCAATGCCTTTTCCAATGGAAGGAACACTTCCTGCGACTCCATGTCCAGTATCATTCCCAGGAATTGGCGCCTCTGTGTTGGCTCTAGGTGAGATTCCGGAAGGTTCAGAATCCACCAGTGATCCTGGAGAAGTTTGGTTGAGAGGCCAATGCTATCCAGCAACCTCTCCCTGGACGGCGCCTTTATCAGAAGATCATCCAGGTATGGAATTATGTTCACTCCCTGCTTGCGAAGGAGAAACATCATCTCTGCCATCACTTTGGTGAATACCCTCGGTGCTGTGGAGAGACCAATTGGCAGGGCCTGGAACTGGTAGTGACAGTCCCGTAGTGCAAACCGTAGATTAGCCTGATGAGGTGGCCAGATCGGAATGTGAAGGTACGCATCCTTGATATCCAGAGACACAAGGAATTCCCCTTCCTCCAGACCCGAGATCACCACACTCAGAGACTCCATCTTGAACTTGAACACTTTTAAGTACGGATTCAAGGACTTGAGGTTCAGAATTGGTCGTACCGAACCATCCGGTTTCGGTACTACAAACAAGTTGGAATAGTATTCCTTGTTGTGCAGATGAGTTGTAACTGGAACAATGACTTGAGTCTGTACCAGTTTTTAGATGGCCTGCTGTAAAGTTATACTTGCCTCTTGTGAAGCTGGTAAGCCTGATTTGAAGAATCTGTGAGGTGGGAGGTCTTGGAACTCCAGTCTGTATCCCTGGGAAATAAGATCTATGACCCAGGGATCCCGGCACAAACTTGAGCAGATGTGACTGAAGAATTTTAGTTGGGCTCCCATCTGACAGCCCTCCAAGTCTCGTGGTCCACCGTCATGCTGAAGTCTTTGAGGAAGCAGCGCCTGAGCTCTGTTCCTGAGCACCTGCAGTTGCTGGTTTGCGTGGTTTACCTCTTGCACCTCTGGAAGATGTATAAGTGCCTCTGGATATTCCCTTAAACTTGACTGTCCAAAAAGACTGTAAATTTGAAGCTGAATAATCTTTCCTGGCTGGGGGAGCTGCGGAAGGAAGATACATAGACTTAAACCGCAGTAGCTTTGGAGATCCATTTGTTTAGTTTGTCTCCAAACAAGGCCTCTCCTGTGAATGGCAGGCCTTCCATGCCTTTCCTGGAGTCCGCATCAGCAGTCCACTGGCGTAGCCACAAGCCCCTGCATGCTGACACTGCCATAGCGGTGGTGCATGCATTAAGAAAATGGCCTCAATCATAAAGTTCACAGAGTCATGTATATGCTGCAGGAGTAAAACAACATCCCCCCCTAGACAATAAATCTAACCCCTCAATTAGGTTACCTGACCATTTAGCAATGGCTTTTGTGATCCACGCACATGCAATAGTGGGTATTTGGGCCACCCCAGCAGCAGTGTACAATGATTTGAGTGTAGTCTCAATTTTACGAGCAGCCATATCTTTTAGGGAGGCTGCACCAGGGACAGGCAATACAATTTTATGTGACAGCCTAGAAACTGATGCGTCCACTATCGGTGGATTTTCCCATTTTTTTCCTGTCCTCTAGGGGAAAAGGAAAAGATGAGAGCAACATTTTAGGGATTTGACATTTTTTATCAGGTTCTTCAAACAGGGTATTCAATTCCTTTGACGCAGGAAAAGTGACTGAGGACTTATTTTTTACATTAAATTAAAATTAGATTCCTCACACTCACTGTAGTGAGCCCCCTGGTGAAGAGGAACATTCCGCTGTACAAGAAACACACTCTTTGCCTGACATAATATAAATATGACAACACACACACACACACACACACACACACACACACACACACACACACACACACACACACACACACACACACACACAAAGGCTAAGCACAATTAACCCACAAAGAGCCCTTCAGGGAGACACAGAGTTATTTGGAGCCAGCCCCCACTGTGCCCTTATCACTAATGCCAAGCTTAGCCGGGTCGCAGACTAAGTACCCTGATAGGGGAATCGCTCCCCCCCTGCTATGACCCCCTGGTACCACTGAGGTAATCTGGAGTCTCTCTGGAGGAGCTGCATGTTCCTGTCAGTTAGCGTCTATGTCCACTGCAGAGGGAAAATGGCGCTGGTGAGCTGCTGGATCCTCTCATAGTGAAGTCCCCGTCCCTTCAATGGTGTTCAGTCTTCCCGCTTTTTTTATACTGGCTGAGGTACAGATGGGTCCTCCATTATCTTGGCTGTTTTTCCGCCTAAACGGATGTTTAGTCATGCCTAGGCGATAGCTTAGGTTGCTGAGTTTAATCACGGACTGGCGCGTTGAGGCACGAGTACATACTTGGCATGCAATACACATCTCCACCACTGGGTGGCTAATGCTCCACTAATCCAGTACTTTAGATTGAATAGCGGATTGATCTACAGTACAAGCTCTGTCAAATGGTCAGTGATGACTGTAATGTTAATACACAGTCTTGTACTGCATATTGTACACACAGATGTGACCAACGGTCAGATGGAGAGAGTAAAAAAAAAGTTTATACAGACGCGAACGAATGTATTTAAAACACTTGTCAATTGCCTTGTTACTGCATGTGAGCATCCAAGTCCCGTAGACAAAGCAATAGAGTAAAAATTAAAATGGTGTATGCAGACGCAACTAATGTGTGAAAGGAATAATGTAGTTCATTGACTTTAAAGTATGTACAGCACACTAAATACCGTGTTTTGCGTTATGAGCGTCCAAGTCCCCTAATGGCATAAACGAACACCAATGGGAAGGAATCGCTGCTTGCAGTATTTTTACACATGAACTTGTGTATCTTCCATGCAGCGACGTGGGCAAGTGGTGAAGGCTTCCGCCTCCCACGCTTAGAGTCCCTGACGTTCACTTTATTTATTTTTTCTTTGTAATCTATTGTAATACATTCAATAGAAGTGTGCACACATGTTTCACATAAATCAGGGTAAATATGCAGGAGCGACTCATTCTGCTATCTAAAATACACAGTGGCAATGAGGACCCATAGACATATCAATTAATATAAATTAGTGTATTCTAATGCAACTAACTGTTCGAGCAACACAGTACTGTAGATCATCGGCGTTAGAGAATCTGTGCTGTACTTTATGAGAAGGGATCACTGCTACTATACCATTTACACATCTATCAAAGCGACTGCAGTTCTCTATCTGATTTTCATACTGTATACAGTACAGCATTGTGTTGTACATTTATTGTATTTAACACAATATTTGAAGCACCTGTGTTAGTACAAAACCTATGCATAGGAAATAGACAAATAAAAAAACTCAGTTCACTTTAAGAACAAGTTGGTATCAAGCCGGTAGGTTGTAAGAATCCTTGTATGTATCGTATTTATTGGCCAATCATTTAAATTCTGGGTGATTTTTAAAATCCATGCCCGTGAGTAACACAACCCAAGGACGCTTGGGACCAGGGGTAATGAAACCTGTTCATGTTGCACTTGTTACAAAGTAAACTCTGATTCATTGTAACACCGGGCTGCTTGCTACATTGTATTTAGTATGGAATCTCTGGTGGTGCATATTATATGAACTTTAGTAATCCTTTGACTGTCATTTTATTCCAGTGCCTTGCGAATAGATACCACAATAGTAATATTGGATTTTAAATTATCCAGACATTCATTTACTGGCCGTTAAATAAACTGCTCAAAAAATAAAGGGAACACTTAAACTAGAGATGAGCGGGTTCGGTTCCTCGGAATCCGAACCCGCCCGAACTTCATTTTTTTTTTTACACGGGGCCGAGCGACTCGGATCTTCCCGCCTTGCTCGGTTAACCCGAGCGCGCCCGAACGTCATCATCCCGCTGTCGGATTCTCGCGAGGCTCGGATTCTATCGCGAGACTCGGATTCTATATAAGGAGCCGCGCGTCACCGCCATTTTCACACGTGCATTGAGATTCATAGGGAGAGGACGTGGCTGGCGTCCTCTCCGTTTATAGAGAAGAGAGTGAGACTAGAGTAGAGAGAGACACAGTAGTAATTTTGGGGAGCATTAGGAGGAGTACTACTACTTGCTGAAGTGATAGATAGATAGATAGATAGTGTGACTGTATAATGTATATCTGACTTGTGGGGGAGACACTGACAGTGGGGAGCAGTTAGAGTCTGAGAGCAGGACTCAGGAGTACATATAACGTACAGTGCACACTTTTGCTGCCAGAGTGCCACACTGCCATTGTGACCACACTGACCACCAGTATAATATATATTGTGATTGTCTGCTTAGGAGTACTACTTGCAAGTTGCTGATAGTGTGACCAGTGACCTGACCACCAGTTTAATAATCACCACCAGTTTAATATATATATATATATATATATATATATATATATATATATATATATATATATATATATAATTGTATATAATATATATATAATATTGTATACCACCTACCCGTTTTTTTTTTCTTTCTTCTTCTTTATACATACTACTATAGTAGCTTACTGTAGCAGTCTGCGGTGCTGCTGAGCTGACAGTGTCCAGCAGGTCCGTCATCAGTCATTACATAATAAATATATCTACCTGTCCGGCTGCAGTACTAGTGTGATATTATATATATATATATATATATTGATTTCATCTCATTATCATCCAGTCTATATTAGCAGCAGACACAGTACGGTAGTCCACGGCTGTAGCTACCTCTGTGTCGGCAGTCGCTCGTCCATCCATAATTGTATACCACCTACCCGTGGTTTTTTTTTTCCTTTCTTCTTTATACATACTACTATAGTAGCTTACTGTAGCAGTCTGCGGTGCTGCTGAGCTGACAGTGTCCAGCAGGTCCGTCATCAGTCATTACATAATAAATATATCTACCTGTCCGGCTGCAGTACTAGTGTGATATTATATATATATATATATATATATATATATATATATATATATATATATATATATATATATATATATATATTGATTTCATCTCATTATCGTCATGTGCTGTTTGGGGAGTGTTTTTTGGAAGGGCCATCCTGCGTGAAACTGCAGTGCCACTCCTAGATGGGCCCGGTGTTTGTGTCGGCCACTAGGGTCGCTTATCTTACTCACACAGCTACCTCATTGCGCCTCTTTTTTTCTTTGCATCATGTGCTGTTTGGGGAGTGTTTTTTGGAAGGGCCATCCTGCGTGACACTGCAGTGCCACTCCTAGATGGGCCAGGTGTTTGTGTCGGCCACTAGGGTCGCTTAGCTTACTCACACAGCTACCTCATTGCGCCTCTTTTTTTCTTTGCGTCATGTGCTGTTTGGGGAGTGTTTTTTGGAAGGGCCATCCTGCGTGACACTGCAGTGCCACTCCTAGATGGGCCCGGTGTTTGTGTCGGCCACTAGGGTCGCTTATCTTACTCACACAGCTACCTCATTGCGCCTTTTTTTTTCTTTGCGTCATGTGCTGTTTGGGGAGTGTTTTTTGGAAGGGCCATCCTGCGTGACACTGCAGTGCCACTCCTAGATGGGCCCGGTGTTTGCGTCGGCCACTAGGGTCGCTTAGCTTAGTCATCCAGCGACCTCGGTGCAAATTTTAGGACTAAAAATAATATTGTGAGGTGTGAGGTATTCAGAATAGACTGAAAATGAGTGGAAATTATGGTTTTTGAGGTTAATAATACTTTGGGATCAAAATGACCCCCAAATTCTATGATTTAAGCTGTTTTTTAGTGTTTTTTGAAAAAAACACCCGAATCCAAAACACACCCGAATCCGACAAAAAAAATTCGGTGAGGTTTTGCCAAAACGCGGTCGAACCCAAAACACGGCCGCGGAACCGAACCCAAAACCAAAACCCGAAAAATTTCAAGTGCACATCTCTAATTAAACAACTCAATGTAACTCCAAGTCAATCACACTTCTGTGAAATCAAACTGTCCACTTAGGAAGCAACACTGATTGACAATCAATTTCACATGCTGTTGTGCAAATGGAACAGACAACAGGTGGAAATTATAGGCAATTAGCAAGACACCCCCAATAAAGGAGTTGTTCTGCAGGTGGTGACCACAGGCCACTTCTCAGCTCCTATGCTTTCTGGCTGATGTTTTGGTCACTTTTGAAAGCTGGCAGTGCTTTTACTCTAGTGGTAGCATGAGATGGAGTCTACAACCCACACAAGTGGCCCAGGTAGTGCAGCTCATCCAGGATGGCACATCAATGCAAGCTGTGGCAAGAAGGTTTGCTGTGTCTGTCAGCGTAGTGTCCAGAGCATGGAGGCGCTACCAGGAGACAGGCCAGAACATCAGGAGACGTGGAGGAGGCTGTAGGAGGGCAATAACCCAGCAGCAGGACCGCTACCTCCGCCATTGTGAAAGGAGGAACAGGAGGAGCACTGCCAGAGCCCTGCAAAATGACCTCCAGCAAGCCACAAATGTGCATGTGTCTACTCAAACGATCAGAAATAGACTCCATGAGGGTGGTATGAGGGCCCGACATCCACAGGTGGGGGTTGTGCTTACAGCCCAACACTGTGCAGGACGTTTAGCATTTGCCAGAGAACACCAAGATTGGCAAATTCGCCACTGGCGCCCTGTGCTCTTCACAGATGAAAGCAGGTTCTCACTGAGCACATGTGACAGAGTCTGGAGATGCCAAGGAGAACGTTCTGCTGCCTGCAACATCCTCCAGCATGACCAGTTTGGCAGTGGGTCAGTAATGGTGTGGGGCGGCATTTCTTTGGGGGGCCGCACAGCCCTCCATGTGCTCGCCATTAGTTACTGAGATGAGATCCTCAGACCCCTTGTGAGACCATATGCTGGTGCGGTTGGCCCTGGGTTCCTCCATATGCAAGACAATGCTAGACCTCATGTGGCTGGAGTATGTCAGCAGTTCCTGCAAGACGAAGGCATTGATGCTATGGACTGGCCCGCCCGTTCCCCAGACCTGAATCTAATTGAGCACATCTGGGACATCATGTCTTGCTCCATCCACCAACGCCACGTTGCACCACAGACTGTCCAGGAGTTGGTGGATGCTTTAGTCCTGGTCTGGGAGGAGATCCCTCAGGAGACCATCCGCCACCTCATCAGGAGCAGGCCCAGGCATTGTAGGGAGGTCATACAGGCACGTGGAGGCCACACACACTACTGAGCCTCATTTTGACTTGTTTTAAGGACATTACATCAAAGTTGGATCAGCCTGTAGTGTGTTTTTCCACTTTAATTTTGAGTGTGACTCCAAATCCAGACCTCCATGGGTTAATAAATTTGATTTCCATTGATAATTTTTGTGTGATTTTGTTGTCGGCACATTCAACTATATAAAGAACAAAGTATTTAATAAGAATATTTAATTCATCTAGGAGGTGTTGTTTAAGTGTTCCCTTTATTTTTTTGAGCAGTGTATAATACATACAAGGATTCTTACAACCTACCGGCTTGATACCAACTTGTTCTTATAGTGAATGGAGTTTTTTTATATGTCTATTTCCTATGCATAGGAATTTGTATGTGTATAAAGTTGCATGTTAAATAAATGTATAGTTTTATACTCATTGGCTCCAAGGACATGTTTTATAAACTGTATGTCTGATTCTATGAGCGCCACTATAAATCCTTTTTTCTTTAGCATTGTAAATTTATTGTAACCTGACCTCCCTCCCTGTCTACTGTATGAACTGTGCAGGCTCCCAGGGGGGAAGGGGGAGGTGGCTTAATGAAGGCAGCTTCCCCCCTCCCAGGGGGGAAGGGGGAGGTGGCGCCACTATAAATCCTTTTTTCTTTAGCATTGTAAATTTATTGTAACCTGACCTCCCTCCCTGTCTACTGTATGAACTGTGCAGGCTCCCAGAGGGGAAGGGGGAGGTGGCTTAATTCCGTGTTCTGTATATGAGCATCCAAGTCCCATAACGGCATAAACAAACACCAATGGGAAGGAATCGCTGCTTACAGTACTTTTACACGAGCTTGTATATCTTCTATGCAGTGGCGTGGGCAAGTGGTGAAGTCTTCCACCTCCCATGCTGAGAGTCCTGGGTTCGATTCCAAAAGTGTGATTGTATTTTTATTTTATTTTTTCTCACACTCTCACTTTATTATTATTTTTTTTGTAATTTATTGTAATATACCTTCACATTCAATAGAAGTGTGCACACTTCTAGCCATTACCACAGAGTACGTTACAAGCTGTTCGTGCTATTTAGTACTCAAATATAAAATACTGTACAGAGATGTTAAGTATGGTAATTTGGCATCCAGGAACTTAGGGAGGATCTTTTATCTCTCTCCATTATACTTATAAAGATAACACTTGCCACTGTATGTTACAAGCTGTTCATGCTATTTAGTACTCAAATACAAAATACTGTACAGAGATGCTAAGCACAGTGACTTGGCATCCAGGAGCTTAGGGAGGAGCTTTTATCTCTCCCCATTATACTTAATATTACGGAATTGGTACGCTCGCATATCCCTAACATCAATAGACTATATTGTACCTGTAACATGTTCGTTTGCATCTCTGTATGCTGTACTAATTACGTCTGTACTATATATACTGTTATAAAGGTATCAGTGGCGGTTCTTGCCACGGGCAAGCGGTACTTTTGCCCGGGGCGCCGCCTTCCGGAGGGCGCCGGCGCCATCCGGAGGGCGCCGGCGCCATCCGGAGGGCGCCGCACCAGGGCAAGATCCGCCACTGTGCCCCCCGCAGTGCCCTGCTGTGCCCCCCGCTTTGAAGGGAACCAGACGCGTAGCGTCTAGTTTCCCTTCATTGAGAAGACCTTAGTTGTGCGGTGCGCGATGACGTCATCGCGCACCGCACAGCAAAGGTCCTCTCCATGAAGGGAAACTAGACGCTACGGTCTAGTTTCCCTTCATGTAGAGGACCTTTGCTGTGCGATGCGCGATGACGTCATTGCGCACCGCACAGCATAGTGGCACAGACACTAGGGGTCATAATTGACCTCTAGTGTCTATGCTGTTCTATGGGAGAGACGTAATAACGTCTCTCCCATAGATCGAGGAGAGGAGAAGAGCGGCGCCGCCGGCGGAGGGGGTCTGCAGCGGTCTGGATCAGAAACGGGGATGGTAAGTATACTTTTTTTTTATTTCATTTTTTCTTTCAGCGTCGTGACCACGCCCCCATTTGAAGCCACGCCCCTATATTTTGCCCGGGGCGCCACAAAGCTAAGAACCGGCCCTGAAAGGTATACTGTATGACATACTGTAGCATAATGAGACGCACCAGTAAAGTAGTTCTTACGCTGTAGTTCAGTATTGTATTTTAATGGAGACCACACGCATGCGCATTGGTGATTTTAAAAAGTGACATCTGCTTGATGATTGCAGGTATTACACTTAAAGGCAATGCCAAACGCTCTGTACGCCTCCTTGTGCCCAGGCATGATGCGTATGGCCGATCGCGACTAACGCCTCAGCCAGCCAAGATAACAGAGACTTCATCTGTAATCTGGTGCTTAAAATGGAGAGAAAAACGTTTTAAGGATATTTTTGCCAGTGTGGGTACTGTGTACAGTGTACTGAGATGCAGCTGTGTACTGTGTCTTGAGACGCAATCCACCCATTAGAAGCCATGCGTCTCCGCACCCTTGTGCCGCCATAGTGGCCAGCGACCCGCTAGTCGGGACGCCGGCTTAGTACTCACCACTCTTCTTTCTTCTGGCTCTGTTAGGGGTGGTGGCGTGCTGCGGGAATGTACGCTCGCCGCGGTGGGGCTTGCAAATAGTTCCCTCAGGAGCTCAGTGTCCTGTCAGCGGGGAATGGGACCATTAACCCTTCAAGAGGTTGGGCCCCCTAAGTCCCACGAAGCAGGCAGGCTGAAAATAACAAATATATAAAATAAATGCAGAAAAATCTTCTGGAGCTTCCATAAGCGTGACCGGCTCCTCCGGGCACATTTTCTAAACTGAGTCTGGAAAAAAAAAGACAGCAAATGCCTGCGCTTTGGGTATTGCAGATGAACCAAGCATGTGGAGAGCTGATGATAATATATTATAAATTATTTATTTATTTAATTAAAGTAAAACAATGTTAATAGATGAACATATAAAAGATGCATCAATAAAATTACTAGACTCTGAAACACCGTAGATGTTATTAGACAAATTGTGTGCACATAATTATAACTTTTCTTATATAAGAATGTTACTTCAATTCAGTAGGCAGTGGTAATACGGATTTGGCTAATTTGTTGCAATATATATCTCCAGAGATACCACTCAATATAAATGCCAGAGGAAGTTCGAAACTATTGTATCAGGTGCAAAGGCAACATGCACTTTAAATGAATAGAAGAGTCCCGGCAATACGTTGATGTGTCAAGCAATGTGTGTGTGGTAGTTACCTCTCCTGTGGGCTATTTGCCACCGGGCGTCCTCGGTGGAATCCTCTGAAAAGCCCACGAGTGTAACAGCAAGGGAGAGGAATTCGGCACGAAAACACACTAACCACGGTTGCTCCTTATAGAGGCAGCGTTCCTAGGTGGAATACAGTGAGAGCACCTCTGCTTACCCTTTGGGCTGGTAGAAATCCTTGTTGATGCCCAAGGCAGATGAACTGACAGGGGGGGTGTAATAATCCACTTACAATAGTCGGAACCGCTGCTGGTATCCACTGATAGCGGACAGGGCATTTGTGCAATGGCGCTGGCTGGTGCCGTCCCTCACATCAGAGTGTGTCCTGAAGTGGAGTTTGGGATATTGTCCCGTGGATGGTAGTAGCTGCTGATTGCAGAGGAAAGCGCCAGTTAGTGCCGTCGGCTTTTGCCGTATTGAAATGATAGTCCTCTGGTCTGGCACAGAGCGTACCCATAGGTAGGAGGAGAAAGTTCGGTGATCATAGTCCAGAATGGGGAGGAGCCTAATGCGTTTCGTCAAGATCACGTGACTTTTTCAAAGGAATACCTCCTCTAGGTGTTCTTCAATATTTATAGCAGGTAGCGAAACAGGTGAAACTAATTATTAATGAAACAAAAAAACGACAAAACGAACAGCTCTCCCCAGATTTACCTGAATGGCATTAAATATGCATAAAATACGTAAAATACGATCCTAATGCATATGTGAATGCATCAGATGTAAAAAATAATAAAATGAACCAGACAATATAAATATAAAATCTACAATTATAGAAAGAGAGGTTGGTGAAGGTAAAAATAAAAATAGAAAGTTAAATAAATAAAGTTAATGTGCCTGCTGTGATCAGCTGCAGCATAATCAGCAGAAAATAAGAATTTACTTACCGATAATTCTATTTCTCGTAGTCCGTAGTGGATGCTGGGAACTCCGTAAGGACCATGGGGAATAGCGGCTCCGCAGGAGACTGGGCACAAAAGAAAAGCTTTAGGACTACCTGGTGTGCACTGGCTCCTCCCCCTATGACCCTCCTCCAAGCCTCAGTTAGGATACTGTGCCCGGACGAGCGTACACAATAAGGAAGGATTTTGAATCCCGGGTAAGACTCATACCAGCCACACCAATCACACCGTACAACTTGTGATATGAACCCAGTTAACAGCATGATAACAGAGGAGCCTCTGGATAGATGGCTCACAACAACAATAACCCGATTTGTTAACAATAACTATGTACGAGTATTGCAGATAATCCGCACTTGGGATGGGCGCCCAGCATCCACTACGGACTACGAGAAATAGAATTATCGGTAAGTAAATTCTTATTTTCTCTGACGTCCTAGTGGATGCTGGGAACTCCGTAAGGACCATGGGGATTATACCACAGCTCCCAAACGGGCGGGAGAGTGCGGATGACTCTGCAGCATCGAGTGAGAAAACTCCAGGTCCTCCTCAGCCAGAGTGTCAAATTTGCAAAATTTCACAAAAGTATTTGACCCTGACCAAGTAGCAGCTCGGCAAAGTTGTAAAGCCGAGACCCCTCGGGCAGCCGCCCAAGATGAGCCCACCTTCCTTGTGGAGTGGGCTTTTACAGATTTTGGCTGTGGCAGGCCTGCCACAGAATGCGCAAGCTGAATTGTACTACAAATCCAGCGAGCAATAGTCTGCTTAGAAGCAGGAGCACCCAGCTTGTTGGGTGCATACAGGATAAATAGCGAGTCAGATTTTCTGACTCCAGCCGTCCTGGAAACATATATTTTCAGGGCCCTGACAACGTCCAGCAACTTGGAGTCCTCCAAGTCCTTAGTAGCCGCAGGTACCACAATAGGCTGGTTCAGATGAAACGCTGAAACCACCTTTGGGAGAAATTGAGGACGAGTCCTCAATTCTGCCCTGTCCGTATGAAAAATCAGGTAAGGGCTTTTACAGGATAAAGCCGCCAATTCTGACACACGCCTGGCTGAAGCCAGGGCCAACAGCATGACCACTTTCCATGTGAGATATTTTAAGTCCACAGTGTTGAGTGGTTCAAACCAATGTGATTTTAGGAAACCCAAAACAACATTCAGATCCCAGGGTGCCACTGGAGGCACAAAAGGAGGCTGTATATGTAGCACTCCCTTAACAAACGTCTGGACTTCAGGCACTGAAGCCAGTTCTCTCTGAAAGAAAATCGACAGGGCCGAAATCTGGACCTTAATGGATCCTAATTTTAGGCCCATAGACACTCCTGCTTGCAGGAAATGCAGGAATCGACCCAGTTGAAATTCCTCCGTCGGGGCCTTTTTGGCCTCGCACCACGCAACATATTTCCGCCAGATGCGGTGATAATGCTTTGCTGTTTCATCCTTTCTGGCTTTTATCAAAGTAGGGATGACTTCGTCTGGAATGCCATTTTCCTTTAGGATCCGGCGTTCAAACGCCATGCCGTCAAACGCAGCCGCGGTAAGTCTTGGAACAGACAGGGTCCCTGCTGGAGCAGGTCCCTTCTCAGAGGTAGAGGCCACGGGTCCTCTGTGAGCATTTCTTGAAGTTCCGGGTACCAAGTCCTTCTTGGCCAATCCGGAGCCACGAGAATAGTTCTTACTCCTCCCCGCCGTATAATCCTCAGCACCTTGGGTATGAGAGGCAGAGGAGGGAACACGTACACTGACTGGTACACCCACGGTGTTACCAGAGCGTCCACAGCTATTGCTTGAGGGTCCCTTGACCTGGCGCAATACCTGTCCAGTTTTTTGTTGAGGCGGGACGCCATCATGTCCACCTTTGGTTTTTCCCAACGGTTTACAATCATGTGGAAGACTTCTGGGTGAAGTCCCCACTCTCCCGGGTGGAGGTCGTGCCTGCTGAGGAAGTCTGCTTCCCAGTTGTCCACTCCCGGAATGAACACTGCTGACAGTGCTATAACATGATTTTCCGCCCAGCGAAGAATCCTTGCAGCTTCTGCCATTGCCCTCCTGCTTCTTGTGCCGCCCTGTCTGTTTACGTGGGCGACTGCCGTGATGTTGTCCGACTGGATCAGCACCGGCTGACCTTGAAGCAGAGGTCTTGCTTGGCTCAGAGCATTGTAAATGGCTCTTAACTCCAGGATATTTATGTGAAGTGATGTCTCCAGGCTTGACCACAAGCCCTGGAAGTTTCTTCCCTGTGTGACTGCTCCCCAGCCTCGCAGGCTGGCATCTGTGGTCACCAGGACCCAGTCCTGAATGCCGAATCTGCGGCCCTCTAGAAGATGAGCACTCTGCAACCACCAGAGGAGAGACACCCTTGTCCTTGGGGACAGGGTTATCCGCCGATGCATCTGAAGATGCGATCCGGACCATTTGTCCAGCAGGTCCCACTGGAATGTTCTTGCGTGGAATCTGCCGAATGGGATTGCTTCGTAGGAAGCCACCATTTTTCCCAGGACCCTTGTGCATTGATGCACTGATACTTGGCCTGGTTTTAGGAGGTTTCTGACTAGCTCGGATAACTCTCTGGCTTTCTCTTCCGGGAGAAACACCTTTTTCTGGACTGTGTCCAGGATCATCCCTAGGAATAGAAGACGTGTCGTCGGGATCAGCTGCGATTTTGGGATATTGAGAATCCAACCGTGCTGCCGCAGCACTACTTGAGATAGTGCTACTCCGACTACCAACTGTTCCTCGGATCTTGCCCTTATCAGGAGATCGTCCAAGTAAGGGATAATTAAAACTCCTTTCCTTCGAAGGAGTATCATCATTTCGGCCATTACTTTGGTAAAGACCCAGGGCGCCGTGGACAATCCAAACGGCAGCGTCTGAAACTGATAGTGGCAGTTCTGTACCACAAACCTGAGGTACCCTTGGTGAGAAGGGTAAATTGGGACATGGAGGTAAGCATCCTTGATGTCCAGAGACACCATATAATCCCCTTCTTCCAGGTTCGCAATCACCGCTCTGAGTGACTCCATCTTGAATTTGAACCTCTGTATGTAAGTGTTCAAAGATTTTAGATTTAAAATAGGTCTCACCGAGCCATCCGGCTTCGGTACCACAAACAGCGTGGAATAATACCCCTTTCCCTGTTGCAGGAGGGGTACCTTGATTATCACCTGCTGAGAATACAGCTTGTGAATGGCTTCCAATACCGCCTCCCTGTCGGAGGGAGACGTCGGTAAGGCAGACTTTAGGAAACGGCGGGGGGGAGACGTCTCGAATTCCAATTTGTACCCCTGAGATACCACCTGAAGGATCCAGGGGTCCACTTGTGAGTGAGCCCACTGCGCGCTGAAATTCTTGAGACGGGCCCCCACCGTGCCTGAGTCCGCTTGTAGAGCCCCAGCGTCATGCTGAGGACTTGGCAGAAGCGGGAGAGGGCTTCTGTTCCTGGGAACTGGCTGTTTGCTGCAGCCTTTTTCCTCTCCCTCTGCCACGGGGCAGAAATGAGGAGCCTTTTGCCCGCTTGCCCTTATGGGGCCGAAAGGACTGCGCCTGATAATACGGCGTCTTCTTATGTTGAGAGGCTACCTTGGGTAAAAATGTGGATTTCCCAGCAGTTGCCGTGGACACTAGGGCCGATAGACCTACCCCAAATAACTCCTCCCCTTTATAAGGCAATACTTCCATATGCCTTTTGGAATCAGCATCACCTGACCACTGCCGCGTCCATAACCCTCTTCTGGCAGATATGGACAGCGCACTTACTCTTGATGCCAGTCGGCAAATATCCCTCTGTGCATCACGCATATATAAAAATGCATCTTTTAAATGCTCTATAGTCAGTAATATACTGTCCCTATCCAGGGTATCAATATTTTCAGTCAGGGAATCCGACCACGCCACCCCAGCACTGCACATCCAGGCTGAGGCGATTGCTGGTCGCAGTATAACACCCGTGTGAGTGTATATACATTTTAGGATATTCTCCTGCTTTCTGTCAGCAGGTTCCTTAAGGGCGGCCGTATCAGGAGACGGTAGTGCCACCTGTTTAGACAAGCGTGTGAGCGCTTTATCCACCCTAGGGGGTGTTTCCCAACGTGCCCTATCCTCTGGCGGGAAGGGGTATGATGCCAATAACCTTTTAGGGATTATCAGTTTTTTATCGGGAGAAACCCACGCTTCATCACACACTTCATTTAATTCCTCAGATGCAGGAAAAACTACAGGTAGTTTTTTCTCACCAAACATAATACCCTTTTTAGTGGTACTTGTACTATCAGAAATGTGTAAAACATTTTTCATTGCCTCAATCATGTAACGTGTGGCCCTACTGGAAGTCACATTCGTCTCTTCATCGTCGACACTGGAGTCAGTATCCGTGTCGGCGTCTGTATCTGCCACCTGAGGTAGCGGGCGTTTTAGAGCCCCTGATGGTCTTTGAGACGCCTGGACAGGCACAAGCTGAGTAACCGGCTGTCTCATGTCATCAACCGTCTTTTGTAAAGAGCTGACACTTTCACGTAATTCCTTCCATAAGCCCATCCACTCAGGTGTCGACTCCCTAGGGGGTGACATCTCCATTATAGGCAATTGCTCCGCCTCCACATCATTTTCCTCCTCATACATGTCGACACAGTCGTACCGACACACAGCACACACACAGGGAATGCTCTGATAGAGGACAGGACCCCACTAGCCCTTTGGGGAGACAGAGGGAGAGTATGCCAGCACACACCAGAGCGCTATATATATGTTGGGATAACACTATACAGAGTGTTTTTCCCCTTATAGCTGCTGTTTATATTATACTGCGCCTAATTAGTGCCCCCCCCTCTTGTTTTACCCTTTTCTGTAGTGCAGGACTGCAGGGGAGAGTCAGGGAGACGTCCTTCCAGCGGAGCTGTGAGGGAAAATGGCGCCAGTGTGCTGAGGAGATAGGCTCCGCCCCCTTCTCGGCGGACTTTTCTCCCGCTTTTTTCAGGAATCTGGCAGGGGTTAATATACATCCATATAGCCCTGGGGGTTATATGTGATGTATTTTAGCCAGCCAAGGTGTTCATATTGCTGCTCAAGGTGCCCCCCCCCCCCCCCCAGCGCCCTGCACCCATCAGTGACCGGAGCGTGTGGTGTGCATGAGGAGCAATGGCGCACAGCTGCAGTGCTGTGCGCTACCTTGGTGAAGACTGATGTCTTCTGCCGCCGATTTTCCGGACTTCTTCTTGCTTCTGGCTCTGTAAGGGGGCCGGCGGCGCGGCTCTGGGACTGGACTCCGAGGCTGGGCCTGTGTTCGGTCCCTCTGGAGCTAATGGTGTCCAGTAGCCTAAGAAGCCCAAGCTGGCTGCAAGCAGGCAGGTTCGCTTCTTCTCCCCTTAGTCCCTCGATGCAGTGAGCCTATTGCCAGCAGGTCTCACTGAAAATAAAAAACCTAAAACTAACTTTCCTAAGAAGCTCAGGAGAGCCCCCTAGATTGCACCCAGCTCGGTCGGGCACAAAAATCTAACTGAGGCTTGGAGGAGGGTCATAGGGGGAGGAGCCAGTGCACACCAGGTAGTCCTAAAGCTTTTCTTTTGTGCCCAGTCTCCTGCGGAGCCGCTATTCCCCATGGTCCTTACGAAGTTCCCAGCATCCACTAGGACGTCAGAGAAAAGACAAATAACAATATAGATTTACTATTGCTCAATAATATGAGTCATATATCATATTTAGATTAATTAAATAAATAAATCAGATAGAGCTAATTTATAAACTACAATTAACTATAGCACAGTCAGCAGAGGAAACAGATAACGGCATAGATTTACTCAGTAATATGAGTCATATAGTATACTTAATTCAGTACTAGGGAGGGCATTCAGAAACTATAGACAAAGCAAAAAATAGAGTGTTAAATAATTTATATTAATAGTTTTTATCTGTTGTACCCCTAAGGCTACTTCTCCAGATAAAATCATGAACATATAAATAGCTATTACTCACTGCAAAGAATCTATAATGGAAACATTAGGGGGATACTGGATCCTCCAGGGTTACATATAGTGTACTATAATTTTAAGTATGATTGAAAATGCCATGGGGTCAGGAGATCGAACCCTACACTCGGAATCTGATGTGTATACAACACCACATTCAAAATCCAACAATTAATAATATTATACAAAGGAAATCATATAAGGGCTAAATATGTCCTTATAGAAAGAACATTTACATTTTATTAGTATAGTTATAACGAGCTAGGATGTATTAATTATTATGTATTTATTAATAATAACAATTTTAATTAAAGAGGAAATGGGGAAGTTTACAGCACAGATGAGGACCTATATAGTTTGCCTGTCTGATGTTAAAGGTCAAATTCTATTGTTTCATTGAGTCCCTCGGGAACGAGGGTTCTCAATTTATGGATCCAATAGTTCTCCCTTTGGCAGAGTTTTCTATATCTGTCGCACCCACCCCCCACCCCCCCCTCGGGGTGGGTAAATTGATTTGGATGCCTGTAAGGTGGTGTTAAGTTCATTTAACTTTCAGGAAAAAGCAGTGCCTTATTACACAAGAGTTCGGGCCGCTGCAGCTGCTAAGTGTACGCTATAAACCTCTAAGTAATGTGTGCACGTTGCGTAGGCACAACGACACGCAGTGAGCACAATGCAGCTACACGTGTGGCTGAATACACCCTTAAACCCCTAACAGGAACAGAATGCGACACCAATTGTATATGTTATGTAGTGGTCCAACGCAGCAACAAATATTTACTTAAAAGGGGATACACACAGAAATACAATAATACAAGAGAAAAGCTACAACCAATGGATACATACGTTTGTTCGCCTGCGCCACCTGGATCCGGTCCTCAGTCAATCTGGAAAGATGACCTTCAGAGAATAGAGTGAGGCCGGCCAGGAGGCTTGGCTTTTATACAATAGTCCAAAGCATGAAACAAAGGAAACTGTAAGCTCTTCATCCATATGTCAAGGGGCAGGCCATTAACAGTATGTGAGGGGTCATAGGTTGGTTTGAACAGGTGGGCGATGCTTAGTCCAGGTGTATTTGCAGATGTCTTCCACTGGGTTCCCGCCGAATATCAGGAGTACAGTACATACAGTGAGATATGAATATTGTATTCCTGCGCATAACTATGCGCAGGAGCATGCGATTATCTGCAAACCGTGATCGGAATATTGCCCTTGAATTACTGTACATGTGGATACCAAACACTATGTTCTGACCTATTTCTGTCCCCTCACATCCTGTAAAGTTGAATATCTCTATTGTTCCATTTCTAAAGTAAATGTAACTTGCTGGTGTGGTGTGTGTGGGCTATGTGTAAATTATGCACTATGTGGATGAAATATCAGTTATGTCTTTGTGGCTTTTCCATGCGAATGCGTATACTACCGTATTTACTCATACCACGCGCTACTATGCAGGGCTTCGTGAGCCAATGTACGCAGCGTGCGGGCATGGACACGCACGGCAGCACAAGCACCCGCATGGAGGCCACTCTGTGTGCTGTTTGTACTTGATGCATGTGGGTATAATATTTTTGACTTCGACAGTCCACCCTTTGGCATTAATCAATAACTGCCACACCTAACTTGTAACACTGAAAATATTACATTTACAATATGTACAATATTCGGGTAACAGGGGGCAGAGTTGTAGGTGGGAAATGTATAGTCTAGTGGGATAGGAAAAAGCGTGTATGTATGAGTAAGAGTCTGAGGGGAATTTATCATCATGTCGTATATAAGTTCTAAAGTAAGCTTCGAGGTATTGCGAAGTATACATTTAATCCTTCTCATCCCGTATTAAGGGTCTGTACATGGGAAAACAAACATTACTGAGCTCTTTCTTGGCAAGGGCCATTAGCCCTCACCATGTCCAGCTTCTTATAATAACAAATGGGGAGCACATTTATCTGATTATACATGTGGGGAGATGTATGTGTATGCCATATTGTGTGGATAATGTTTACCAGCTATGGGGTATATTTACTAACATTCGTAATTCTCCCGATTTGGTGGGAGAATAATCACGAATGACATCGAAAGTGTAAAACTGCAACTTTTTGAATTTGTTACGACGGATTTACTAAGCTGTCGTATTCGGGTTTTTCTTTTGTTCCGATGTCGATGTCATTCGTGTTTTTATTTTTATTTTTACGGCAGTGATTAGCAAAACACTGCCGACTTTTTTACAATGAATCTCATCCGGATCTGTGTGATCCGTGCTGGGGTTCATTTATTTTTATTTTTTTAAATTAAACACTGTAAAATCCCAAAAAAAAATTGCGTGGGGTCCCCTCTCCTAAGCATAACCAGCCTCGGGCTCTTTGAGCCGATCCTGGTTGCAAAAATATGGGGAAAAAATTGACAGGGGTTCCCCCATATTTAAGCAACCAGCATCGGGCTCTGCGCCTGGTCCTGGTTCCAAAAATACGGGGGACAAAAAGAGTAGGGGTCCCCTGTATTTTTAAAACCAGCACCGGGCTCCACTAGCTGGACAGATAATGCCACAGCCGGGGGTCACTTTTATATAGTGCCCTGCGGCCGTGGCATCAAAAATCCAACTAGTCACCCCTGGCCGGGGTACCCTGGGGGAGTGGGGACCCCTTCAATCAAGGGGTCCCCCCCCCCAGCCACCCAAGGGCCAGGGGTGAAGCCCGAGGCTGTCCCCCCCCATCCAATGGGCTGCGGATGGGGGGGCTGATAGCCTTTTGTGATAATGAAAATATATTGTTTTTAGTAGCAGTACTACAAGGCCCAGCAAGCCTCCCCCGCATGCTGGTACTTGGAGAACCACAAGTACCAGCATGCAGCGGAAAAACGGGCCCGCTGGTACCTGTAGTACTATTACTAAAAAAATACCCAAAAAAAGACAAGACACACACACCGTGAAAGTAAAGATTTATTACATACATGCACACAAACATACATACATACTTACCTTATGTTCACACGAGGGTCTGTCCTCTTCTCCAGTAGAATCCAAGGGGTACCTGTTGAATAAATTCTACTCACCAGATCCCGGGTCCCAGGGTCCTCGGGGCAACCATTTGTAATCCAGGTACTTGAATAAAATAACAAAACGGAAAGCCGAGCCACGAACTGAAAGGGGCCCCATGTTTTCACATGGGACTCCTTTCCCCGAATGTTAGAAACCCACTCTGACTGATGTCTAAGTGGGTTTCTTCAGCCAATCAGGGAGCGCTACGTTGTAGCACCCTCCTGATCGCTGTGTGCTCCTGTACTGTCTGACAGGCGGCACACGGCAGTGTTACAATGTAGCGCCTATGCGCTCCATTGTAACCAATGGTGGGAACTTTCTGCCCTGCGGTTGACCTAAAGTGACGTCACCGCTGAGCAGAAAGTTCCCACCATTGGTTACAATGGAGCGCATAGGCGCTACATTGTAACACTGCCGTGTGCCGCCTGTCATACAGTACAGGAGCACACAGCCGATCAGGAGAGTGCTACAACGTAGCGCTCCCTGATTGGCTGAAGAAACCCACTTAGACATCAGTCAGAGTGGGTTTCTGGCATTCGGGGTAAGGAGTCCCATGTGAAAACATGGGGCCCCTTTCAGTTCGTGGCTCGGCTTTCCGTTTTGTTATTTTATTCAAGTACCTGGATTACAAATGGTTGCCCCGAGGACCCTGGGACCCGGGATCTGGTGAGTAGAATTTATTCAACAGGTACCCCTTGGATTCTACTGGAGAAGAGGACAGACCCTCGTGTGAACATAAGGTAAGTATGTATGTATGTTTGTGTGCATGTATGTAATAAATCTTTACTTTCACGGTGTGTGTGTCTTGACTTTTTTTGGGTATTTTTTTAGTAATAGTACTACAGGTACCAGCGGGCCCGTTTTTCCGCCGCATGCTGGTACTTGTGGTTCTCCAAGTACCAGCATGCGGGGGAGGCTTGCTGGGCCTTGTAGTACTGCTACTAAAAACAATATCTTTTCATTATCACAAAAGGCTATCAGCCCCCCCATCCGCAGCCCATTGGATGGGGGGGACAGCCTCGGGCTTCACCCCTGGCCCTTGGGTGGCTGGGGGGGACGACCCCTTGATTGAAGGGGTCCCCACTCCCCCAGGGTACCCCGGCCAGGGGTGACTAGTTGGATTTTTGATGCCACGGCCGCAGGGCACTATATAAAAGTGACCCCCGGCTGTGGCATTATCTGTCCAGCTAGTGGAGCCCGGTGCTGGTTTTAAAAATACGGGGGACCCCTACTCTTTTTGTCCCCCGTATTTTTGGAACCAGGACCAGGCGCAGAGCCCGATGCTGGTTGCTTAAATATGGGGGAACCCCTGTCAATTTTTTTCCCATATTTCTGCAACCAGGATCGGCTCAAAGAGCCCGAGGCTGGTTATGCTTAGGAGGGGGGACCCCACGCAATTTTTTTTGAGAAAATAATCGCTTTCCCACCCCTTCCCACTGATATACATGCACGGATCTCATGGATCCCTGCATGCCTATACAATCACGGATTAAAAAAGCAGGTCTGGTTTTTTTTAGCACTTTTTTACGAGTTGTAATTTTTCACGGCAGTGTTTGTTTTTTTTTTGCTTTGCACTTCTTAGTAAATTACCGCGATTCATACTTAAACAGCCGCGTTTTGACCGATGGTGTATTCATTTGTATTTTTTTTTGTTGGACTTCCAAAAAATTACGAATGCCCTCATCACTGCCGTGATTATTGCTTAGTAAATTACCGAGATGACACTTTGATGAAAAAACGGCATCTCGGTCAAAATCGGGACCTTAGTAAATATACCCCTATGTGTGTTTTTTTTAACTGAAGATTGTAGAGATGAGGGTAAGACATATAAAGGCACATTCACATAAACTAGGGTACACTGATTTCATTTCCGGATTGTAGATCTCTGGGTAGAGGGGAAAACAGAGAGATGGTGAAAGAAACAGGCCATGAAATTCACTTGCATTCCTTATCACAACACTGTTTCTACGGTTGGGTCATATATCAAATCTGCCACTGTTACAATGCCCTCGCTCCTTAGACTCATCAAATTTGTCTTATGTTTTCACCGCGTCAAAATTTGAACACATCGGAATATCAGACCGATAACTATGATGACACCCAGGATACAGAGGAGAAACTTTCCTACACTTGCAATTACATTTTTTGCCAACTCTCCTAACCCAGAGAACCATTTGAGTGGGTTCACCCATGAGGCCCAGCCGGTCAATTCATTACCCACAGCCGCTAAAGTGAGGGTATGTTTCCTCCTGAACTCCCACTTCATCTGCAAGATCGAGTCCATCTTTTTATCGATGATCTCCGTCGGGTCTTCAGTACTGTTTGTAATAAAAGTACAGCACTTCACACCATATTGAGTTGCCAGAGTAACACAATACCCACCCGTCACTGCCGTGACGTAATTTAAGACCATCCTGTGCTGAACCAGCTCCTTCTTGTAGGCCTGTTGCTCCCTACCTGTATACCTGAAGGTGTCATCATACATCACAGTGATATTATCTATCAAGTTCGCTAGCGCATGATGTACCTATAATTTATAATTCCTCTGGCTGTATAAGTGATATCTAATGTGAGAAGAATCTGAATCCCGGTGGATTCGTGGATCAAATCAGAGGCTGCGGGCTCTGTCCTATCTATAAGAGGTGTCTTTTGACAATGTGTTCATAGTGTGTATGAGTATAAGGAGTTTGATCGTTGCGGTGAATGTCTTTCATTTTGTCGTGTGCAATGGTCATGACCTCTGGTAGTACTCTGCCTATGTAACACAACCCTTTGGAGCTTGGAGTAAGTCACTTGTACGCTTTCCTTCCACATATGAAATAGGCGTCATCTGGAAGAAAATAGGGGACAAAATGCAACAAGACCATATCACAGATTTTCCTCACGAAGATACCGTTCCCCAGTTCTTCCATTTGTTCAGTACAAGTATCGGGCTGGATGATGTGGGTACAATGGGGGTAATTCTGAGTTGATCGCAGCAGGAATTTTGTTAATAGTTGGGCAAAACCATGTGCACTGCAGGGGAGACAGATATAACATGTGCAGAGAGAGTTAGATTTGGGTGTGGTGTGTTCAATTTGCAATCTAAATTGTAGTGTAAAAATAAAGCAGTCAGTATTTACCCTGCACAGAAACAAAATAACCCACCCAAATCTAACTCTCTCTGCACATGTTATATCTGCCTCCCCTGCAGTGCACATGGTTTTGCCCAACTGCTAACAAATTTCTTGCTGCGATCAACTTGGAATTATCCCCAATATTCCTTTGTCGCTTTTCCAACCCACATGATTTTGATCCCACGTGTATACCCGTACCGGTAGTACTTCCTACTTGTGGCTATCCTACGTACAAGTTCAGAGTTGATGGTTACTTTATCAGCCCTATGTGAGAAGGTCATTGTCTGATTGTTCCATATTACTTCCCAATTTCCTGGTTTCCAGAAATTGGATACGTTAAAACACAGCAGTGACCTATCTACGTGGTACTGGTGGAGCTAGCTAGGGGGCCTAGATATATTGAATTTCCTGTCCACCGGTCTTCCCCCATGTAATCCGAGTACCTCATTTACTGTTAAGGGGTATGGCACTAATCCTGATTTACTCTGTCCTTGAGGTACTTGTGAGCACACCCAGTATTCTGTTTGGTTTAAGACTGTACCCACTAATGAGTGGTAACCACTGAAAGGATGTCCGTCAGTATTGATATTATTATTTGACTGACATCTCTGGATGCACCCAGCTTTGACTATGTTATCGCAGTACTTACATATGCAGTATTCATCAGACAATAACCCTTCACATTGCCTCCGAGCTCCGTGACTACCAGATCTCTTACTGATACCCGCTTTGACCAAAGTGATGGACTGATCCTTGGGTCCTACGAATCCATCCTCTCCATCAGAACCCATTCCAGATCCTTGCTTGACTTCTCGGGGACCCTCACAAAAACAAATTGTCCTGATTAAAAACAGAGTCACCAGAAAAAGCCGGAACACAGTCTCTTGATGTGGATCCATTTTGGTAAGGAGAAAAATAGGTAGGGAGAAAAAAAGAAAAATGCAGTGGGCGGGGGGGGGGGGTTATTGGAGGAAAGAAATTTTTTTTATGACAACCGTCCTTGATTTTGCTGTTCACCACGCTCAGGTGCCGTTCAACAGTCCTGCCTCTCAGCTTTCCCTGAATAGATTCTCTGGTGATACGAGGTTCTCTTCACCTTTCTCTTTTTCACGAGTTTTCTCCGGGTCAGCGACCTTCTTGCAGTGGGACGAGTGACCCAAGTCTCTCTCTCTGCGACTTTCAATGCTGTCGTTCTGGTCAACAAAACTTGATACGGTCCTTCCCACCTGTCAATGAGGCAACCTGAGCGTACAAAATTTTGACTCATCACATAGTCCCCAGGTTCAATGTCATGACAATTACTGTTTGGTAGGTCAGGAATCTCCAGTTTCATATTCCTTTGCTGATTTCTCAGTTGCTGGCTCATCCTAACCAAATATTGCACAGTTATTTCATTATTGCACTTCAGATCATCCTGGGGGGTCAATCATTACATGGGGCTGTCGTCCAAAAAGAATTTCAAAGGGTGATAGGTTAAACGGTGACCTGGGAGTGGTTCTGATGCTGTACAACACTAGTGGCAGTGCTTCTGGCCACAACAGTCCAGTTTCAGCCATCACTTTGCTCAGCTTGTTCTTAAAAGTGCTATTCATTCTCTCCACCTTTGCACTGGCCTGTGGCCGATATGGAGTATGTAGCTTACTATTAATACCCATAAGTTTGCACATGACCTGAAAGACTTCACCTGTTAAAATGGGTACCCCTGTCACTTTCAATCATTTTAGGGATACCATATCTACACACAAATTCTTGCACAATTTTCTTTGCAGTGAATACGGCAGTATTTGTGGCAGCTGGGAATGGTTCCACCCAGTTCGAAAAGACATCAGTACATACTAAAACATACTTTAAATTCCTACAGGGTGGTAACTGTATGAAGTCTATTTGTATTACATGGAAATGTCCATCTGTAGGAGGTATATGGGATGGCTCCATTGGTATCGTCTTACCAATATTCTTCATCAAGCAAGTAAGACGTCATTGCTTTCTTGCTTGCCTGAGAAGAGAACACTGGTGCACTCCAGTAGGCACTTACCAATTTGCACATACCTTCCTTGCCCAGATGAGTCAGACCATGTGCCGCTTCAGCTAGGCTTGGGAGATATGCCCTGGGGGCCACTGGCTTACCTTGTCCATCTCTCCAAAGTCCTGAGGATTCCTGACCGTATCCATGTCACCAGTTGTGTGGTGTTAGTTTGTATGATAGTGCTTGCTGCTGATTTTGCAACTTCGTACGCTCGGCTGTTACCAAGTGAAATTGAGTCTTGGTTGTAAGTGTGTGCTTTACACTTGATAACAGCCACTCTGTCAGGTTCCTGTATGGCTGTCAGAAGCCTCTTAATGTGTGACGCATGCGCTACAGGTGTGCCAGCTGCGGTCATGAAATTTCTGAGACGCCACAGGGCCCCAAAATCATGCACCACTCCGAAGGCGTACCTAGAATCCGTGTATATGTTAGCTGACTTACCCTTTGCCAACTCGCATGCTCTGGTCAGTGCTACCAGCTCAGCAACTTGTGCTGAGTGAGGTGGACCAAGGGGTTCAGCTTCTATGATACGTTCGTCATCTACAACTGCGTATCCAGTGTACAGGTCTCTCAAGTCTGTCTGTCTGTGGCAACTACCGTCAGTGTAGAAAGTAAAGTCTACGCCTTCCAGTGGGTCGTCACTGATGACAGGTCTCGCAGTGAAAGTCTGGTTCAAGTATTCCATACAATCATGCGTATCAGTGTCTGCACTAAATCCTCCTTCACCATCATTTTCATCCTCCACCCTTTGTGCATGACAAGGCACACTTGGCAAATAAGTTGCAGGATTTAGTGTGCTGCACCTCTTTATGGTGATGTTTACAGGGGCCATCAGTGATAGTTCCCACTTTGTAAACCGAGCGGGTGAGACATGTCTGGTTTGGGCGGAGTTCAGCAAGGCTGATACTGCATGTGGTATATGGATGGTCAGGTCATGTCCTAACACTACGTCTTCGCTTTTACTTACCAACAAAGCTATGGCTGCAACACTTTGTAGGCAAGTAGGGAGAGACTGTGCTACAGTGTCCAACTGTGCACTGTAGTAGGCTACCGGTCTGCTGGCATCACCATGTTTCTGGGTTAAGACTCCTGCCACGCACCCAGCACTTTCGGTAACGTACAACTCAAAGGGTTTCTCGTAATCTGGCATCCCCAATGCTGGTGCTTGTGACAAACACTCTTTTAGTCTCTCGAACACCAGTTCGGACTCTTCTGTATGAGAGACCCGTTTAGGTTTGCTTGAAGAGACCATTTCTTGCAGTGGTAGTGCCAGAATAGAGAACCCCGGAATCCAGTTCCGACAGCACCCACACATTCCTAGAAAAGTGCGGATTTGTTGCTGAGTTTGCGGCAGAGTCATGTCACGGATGGCCTGTATCCTGTCTGTGGTCAGGTGTCTCAGTCCTTGTGTCAAGCAGTGTCCCAAGTATTTAACCTTAGTCCGACACAACTGCAACTTATCCTTTGAAACTTTGTGTCCTGTCTGGGAGAGATGAAACAGAAGTTGTTTAGTGTCTGCCAGGGACGACTCGAATGAGTCAGAGCATAACAATAAATCATCAACATATTGTATCAACACCGACCCATTCTCAGGTTGAAAGGATTGCAGTCATGTAGGGCCTGGGAGAAAATACTTGGGCTGTCAATGAAACCTTGAGGGAGACGGGTCCAGGTGTACTGTAGTCCCCTGTAAGTGAAAGCGAAAAGGTACTGACTGTCGGGGTGAAGAGGGACAGAAAATAAAGCAGAAGAAAGGTCAATGACAGTTAAGAACTTTGAGGTAGAGGGAATTTGCATGAGGATGACCGCTGGATTGGGCACTACGGGGAATTGGCTCTCGACTATCTTGTTTATCCCCCTTAGATCCTACACTAGCCTGTAACCCATCCCCCCACTCTTTTTCACAGGGAAGATGGGACTGTTGGCTGTGCTGGATATACTGACTAGGATGCCCTGCTGCAGCAGCCGTTCTATGATGGGGTATACTTCTAATTCCACCTCTAGTTTCAGAGGGTACTGGGGGATTTTTGGAGCTATCCTGCCATCTTTTACTTGCACTACTACTGTGGCTACATTCGCCATCAATCCAGTGTCTTGTCCATCCTTGGTCCAAAGGGAACCCGGTATTTGTGAGATCATTTCCTCTACCTGCGATGGACATGTGTCTATAATGGTGGAGTGTAACATTAGCTTTTGAGGGGTGTCTAATATATCTTGTACATCCTGTGCATGGTTCTCAGGGATATCTAAGAACACACCCTCAGGGGTACAATATAGGACACACCACATTTTACACAACAAATCTCTGCCAAGTAGATTAGTCGGAGCCGATGCAGCCAACAGGAAAGAATGTTTGGTATGCAAGGGCCCAATCATAATCTCTGCAGGTCAACTCAAAGGGTACTGCTGCACCTTTCCCGTTACTCCCATTGGCGAAATCGTTTTGCCCATGGTCATTACACCTGTGGTGGAGTTTAGCACTGATCTGGCTGCCCCTGTATCTACAAGAAAAGGATGTGGTATGCCAGCTACATTGACCATGACATCAGGTTCACTTCCAAGGCCAGCAATCAATTTCACTGGCTGCAGACTACAGGTATGACCTGACCCCTATTGTGGTTTTGGGCCCTCCCGCAGAGCATTGGCAGCTACTATATGTGCGGGGGATAGCTGTGGACTTTCAGGGGTCTGCCAGTCCCTCCTTGGTGGGTACTTCCTTGTTCGTAATCCCTCCTATGTGTTCCCTGATCCCGTCTATGTGTTTGGTAACATGGTTCGTATTCTGGTCTATGGGGTCTATATTTATTATGTGTCCCATTACTCTTACAATCCCTGCAAAGTGCCCTTCCTTCCTGCAAATAAAACATATTATTGACCTTTTCCAATCATCTGGGGTCTGGGGTTTAGGTTGGTTGGACATCCATTCAAGCACCTGTATACTTACCAGCATCAACCTATCCTTTTGTGACTCCCTGTGCTTAGTGATGTTTCGGCCATGGTCGATTGCGGACTCTCTCAGTGCAGCTACCGTAATACCTCTCCAGTTTGGCAGAGAGGTTTGCACTCTGGTCCTTAATGCCTCCTTTAGTCCGTCCATTAGTACAGAGACAGCTACCTCGCTGTGGTTGGCATTTTCCTTTATATTCTCTATCCCAGTGTATCTAGCCATTTCCTGTAAAGCTCTATCGAAATACTCGGATGCTGTTTCACTTTCTTTCTGTCTTTTATTCCACTTGACAACAGTGGGGAAATACAATCCTAGTTGTATGTTAATTTGCCTTATATTCTCCTGATTGTATTCATCAGTGAGTGGCACTTCTGCATCTAGTTTGCAGTCTGCTATAAATTTTGTGATGTCAATATTAGAGGGTAGACTCGCTCTTAACACTATCCGTCAATCTTTGTTTGTGGGCTCATGGGCATTGCCCAATTCTTTAAAAACTTCTGGCATCCGACTAGATCTTTTCTGGGATCGGGGAATTCTGACATAATTGACCTCAGTTCTGTTTGGGACCACGGACAATGCATTGCAATGTTACTGACGGGGGTTACACCCTGATTATCAGTTCTCCCATTGGGGACTGCAATCACCCTGACAGGGTTTAACTCAACCACTTCATTTCTGTTTGTCTCTATAATACGGGGGGCTACTGTCTCTGCATAATGGATGGTCCCATACTTAAACATAGAAACATAGAATTTGTCGGCAGATAAGAACCACTTGGCCCATCTAGTCTGCCCCCCTATACAGTGGCATTATTACTTCTTTCTTTCTGCTGCTGATTCCTCTCCCAATGCAGCCAAGCACTGGCAGGCGATCCACCGCCATTTTTTCTATCTGAGCGGCTGCATGTGACGTCACACAGCCACCCTGAAAACATAGAAACATAGAAACATAGAAACATAGAATTTGTCGGCAGATAAGAACCACTTGGCCCATCTAGTCTGCCCCCTTTTTTCTTTTTTTTTAAATATTATTTTTATCTCTAACCTTATTTGATCCTTATTTCTTTGTAAGGATATCCTTATGTCTATCCCATGCATGTTTAAATTGCTCTACTGTCTTAGCCTCTACCACCTCTGATGGGAGGCTATTCCACTTGTCCACTACCCTTTCTGTGAAATAATTTTTCCGCAAATTTCCCCTGAACCTCCCCCCCTTCAGTCTCAGTGCATGTCCTCGTGTCCTATTGCTTCTCTTCATTTGGAGAATGTTTCCCTCCTGGACTTTGTTAAAACCCTTGATATATTTGAAAGTTTCTATCATGTCCCCCCTTTCCCTTCTCTGCTCCAAACTATACATATTGAGATTTCTTAGTCTTTCTGGGTATGTTTTGTGATGTAGGCCATGCACCATTTTAGTTGCCCTCCTTTGTACAGTTTCTAATGTATTAATATCCTTTTGAAGATATGGCCTCCAGAACTGAATACAGTATTCTAGATGAGGCCGCACCAATGACCTATACAGTGGCATTATTACTTCTTTCTTTCTGCTGCTGATTCCTCTCCCAATGCAGCCAAGCATCTGACTAGCCTTCCTCATTGCCTTGTTACATTGCTTACCTGCCTTTAAGTCATCTGAAATAGTGACTCCTAGATCCCTTTCCTCCTCAGTAGTTTCCAGTATAGTGCCATTAATACTGTATTTAGCTTTAGAATTTTTGAGACCCAAGTGCATGATTTTGCATTTTTTGCATTTTTGCATTTTTAGCGGTGGATATGACCTCAATTGCCCCTCCACTGGGGGGTATCGCCACTGTTCTTGCTGGATGAGCCATCCCCACCTGAGTGTCACATATGGTAGCTGCTAGGGAGAGAGCTGAGATAATGCTGGGTTTGTCGTCTTCCTTACAACCTTGGGGAGAATTTAAAACAGGATACAACTTGCAGGGATTAGGGTTAGTACAATTGTTATGCATGTTGCTATTATTTACTGAGGTACCATTGGTTGTAGCTGTTTTCTCTCCATCGACATATGGCGGTGGTGGTGCGCTTGCAATCACATTCCTGTCAGGTTTGGAATTTGCTGTGCGAGCAAGCTCCCTTTGCATGTCTCCCTCTTGTTGCCATATGTTCAAACAGTTGTTATGTCTGATCCTTTGCTTCTTAGATTTGATCAGACATATTTTATTCCTTACGTTCTGCAGTACCTCTGGTTCAAAACTACCAACCCTAGGAAATGTTGCCCTATCATCAGCAGTCATGCATACCCACTCATCACAAGAAGCCTCTGCGTGTGGACCATACTTCCCACACATTATCAACCGAGCTGACCCCCTGGGCCTCAGCTCTCCAGCCTGAACCCTGGCTGCCGAACGTCTCTTGCTTGTGCACCTGGCTCCCATCGTGGACCTTTTAACACGATCCCCAAGTGAACAATACGAGCAGACGTGAAAGTCCTCAGAGTTCTCTCACCAATTCCTTCTCCGCTGAACTGCCACGACTCACTCCAGTAGTGACCACCGCGTACCCAGTGAGGATCCTACCAGAATCTGGTCTCTATCCATTGGAAGTTTTGTAGGATGAGAAACAACTTATTGATCACCCTTTCCAGTGAATGTCTTACCTAGAAAGATTTTCCCGAGAGAGAGTCAGCGAAAATTCCTTTTACTATACACAAATCACGTTTGCGTATCTTTACACAGAGCATATGATGATGCAATTTATGCAAAAGAGCGCAAATGGTATCACGTTGCGACACGTATCGCACACACAAATGCACGGTCCAATCACACAGCGTATAGATACTTGTTATCTATACGCCCTACGATCACTGGAGTCGAATTCACAAGCTGCGCTCCACAGCCGGAGCATAACACTAAAACCTTAAATCAATGCTTCACAATTTATACTCTATCACGCTCCTTTGCACGTTTTACAAACACACACTACGTGCCTCAATACCTGATTAATACGCAGGGCCAGTTCGAGCCCTCTCTGCGCCCAGGGCAGGAAATGGGGACGTGGCTTAATAAGGGGCGTGGTCAGTTATGCCCCCTGTACAGTAGTAGCACCGCTTAAATGCTGAGCGGTGCGCGATGACGTCATCGCGCACCGCACAGCAAAAGGTCCTCTCCACGAATGGAAACTAGACACGTAGCATCTAGTTTCCCTTTGTGGAGAGGACCTTTGCTGAGCGGTGTGCGATGACGTCATTGCGCACCTCTCAGCAAAGGTCCTCTCCACGAAGGGAAACTAGACGCATAGCGTCTAGTTCCCTTCACAGGGGACACAGCCGCACAGCCGGGGGACACAGCAGGCAGCGGAGGGCACAGCAGTGGCGGATCTTGTCATGGTGCGGCGCCCTCCGGATGGCGCCAGCGCCCTCCGGAAGGCGGCGCCCCGGGCAAAAGTCCTGCTTGCCCGTGGCAAGATCCGCTACTGTTAATACGCAAGGTTGCGACCCTTACACGCCGCTGAGCCTCTGCCAACTCAGCGTCTCCACGGGATTCCCCGTGCACAGGAGCATGCGATTATCTGCAAACTATGATCGGAATATTGCCCTTGAATTACTGTACATGTGGATACCAAACACTATGTTCTGACCTATTTATGTCCCCTCACATCTTGTAAAGTTGAATATCTCTATTGTTCCATTTCTAAAGTAAATGTAACTTGCTGGTGTGGTGTGTGTGGGCTATGTGTAAATTATGCACTATGTGGATGAAATATCAGTTATGTCTTTGTGGCTATTCCATGCGAGTGCATATACTACCGTATTTTCTCATACCACGTGCTAATATGCAGGGCTTCGTGAGCCAATGTACGCAGCGTGCTGGCATGCGCACGCACGGCAGCACAAGCACCCGCACAGAGGCCACTCTGTGTGGTGTTTGTACTTGATGCATGTGGGTATAATATCTTCGACTTCGACAGTGGACATCTTGTGAATTTTTTTGATAACATTCCGCAAAATGTCTAGGGATGCTGTGGAGGAGATAGCCCTTAAGAATATTACGCCTGTGTTCTAAAAATCGGAGTTTGCGTGTTGTGCGCCCCACATAAAGTAATTTGCAGGTGCAAACTAGCATGTATATAACAAAAACACTGTTGCAGTTGATGAAGGATTTAATAGTATATTGTATATTGTCTGACGAGAAAAAATGTTTAGTTTTATTCTGTATATATGAACATGTTAGGCAGTGATTGGAACCGCACTTATAGCAGCCTATTGTTTTAGTTAGCCACTGTGATGAATTGAGTGATTTACTTGATTGTGTCAGTTTTCTTCTATCTACAAAATAACTAGGAGCAAGGTGTTGTTTTAGGTTAATGGAACGTTTGAAGATGACTGAAGGTTTATTTCCAATTTCTGTTTTGAGAATATGATCAGTGAGCAGTATGGGAAAATTGGAAGAGATGATGTTCCTTATTTTACAGGAGGAATTATTGTATTGTGAAAAAAGTGCGGTTTATTCTGTTCTAATTTGTGATTAGTTTGTCTATATTCTAAAAGCTCTTTCCTATCGAGCCAATCAACTCGTGCGCGTGCCAATTGAATCAATTCCAATGGGTAGCCTTTCTCACATAGTGATTGGGATAGTTCGTCGGCTTGAGCCGTATAATTATGGTATTCGCTGCAATTGCGTCTAAGGTGTCGTAGTTGACCATATGGAATGTTTGTAATCCAGGGCTTATGATGTGAACTATCATAGTGTAAAAAATTGTATTTGTCTACCTCTTTCCTAAAAGTTTTGGTCGAGATAGCACCCTGTCCGCTATCAGTGGATACCAGCAGCGGTTACACCTCCCCTGTCAGTTCATCTGCGTGCTCTCCCTGTATTCCACCTAGGAACGCTGCCTCTATAAGGAGCAACCGTGGTTAGTGTGTTTTCGTGCAGAATTCCTCTCCCTTGCTGTTACACTCGTGGGCTTTGCAGAGGATTCCACCGAGGACGCTCAGTGGCAAATAGCCCACAGGAGAGGTAACTACCACACACATATTGTTTGACACATCAACGTATTGCCGGGACTCTTCTATTAATTTAAAGTGCATGTTGCATTTGCACCTGATACAATAGTTTCGAACTTCCTCTGGCATTTATATTGAGTGGTATCTCTGGAGATATATATTGCAACAAATTAGCCAAATCAGTATTACCACTGCCTACTGAATTGAAGTAACATTCTTTTATAAGAAAAGTTATAATTATGTGCTCACAATTTGTCTAATAACATCTACGGTGTTTCAGAGTCTAGTAATTTTATTGATGCATCTTTTATATGTTCATCTATTAACATTGATTTAATGAAATTAAATAAATAAATAATTTATAATACATTATCGTCAGCTCTCCACATGCCTGGTTCATCTGCAATACCCAAAGCGCAGCTATTTGTTGTCTTTTTTCTTTAATCATTATTTTGGGCACACACACAGTGCCTTCTGGCAGCGCTTTGGTGTTACTGCACTTTTGTACTTATTATATTCAGGCGCTTATAGCATTATCACCCTTGGTTCTAAACTGAGTCTGGTAGGAGGGGCATAGAGGGAGATGCCAGCCCACTCTATCAAATTCTTAAAGTGCCCATGGCTCCTAGTGGACCCGTCTATACCCCATGGTACTAAATGTAAACCCAGTATCCTCTAGGACGTAAGAGAAAAGGACAGTACAATCTCCAAATAAATGCATAGAAAAAGTGTAATGAAAGATGTCACCAGTGTTGTTATTGACTGTGCAAAATACAAAGCAAAACAAATTCTGAGCATAACACACTACATAACATATGTACAGTATAATAAGCTCTAACTGTAGCACTGTCATATATGTATCTTAACACAGTTGTTTCAGGTTGTCTATATGATAAGAGATGATCTGGGAATATTTTCCTAAGTCTTATCTTTATGGAACATATGTTAGTTCTCTTTCCTAACTATATGCAAGAAGTGCAGACGTTAGTTGTATGTGACACTAGGAGAATAAAGATTTCCTCTTGAGACATTTGCACTCCAAAGGTAATTTTGGGTGTATATGAGCTTTTTAATATCAGTATCTGTTGTTTTGAAACTGTATCCTATTTTGATAATGTCCTTCCTGACGTAAATAGATTTGCGTTGGTCTGCAGTTATAGATCAGAAATAGTTAGATCACATGGCATGTTTGTTGTTTACAGGGGTGAGAAGGAATATTTGCAACTAAGGCAAAAAAAAAAAACATAACAAAACAAAAAGCTTCATCACAATAAAATATGTAGAATGTCTAAAACCAAAGGGCACCCCTTACACATCATTTCTATGAGCAAGAAATCACTCCCACCAGTTTCACAAAACATATTTGCTTTTCTATATAAATAACAACATATTCAGGTGGCTAGTGTCTATCTATAATAATAATAATAATAATAATAATAATATTTATATAGCACTTTTCTCCTAATAGGACTCAAGGGGCCGGATTCAAATGTGCGCTCCCCCTCCTGGCTGCAATCATGCCCGCCGGCGGTATTCTAATGTTACTACCAACGGGCACGACAAGATCATTTCAGCTCGCTACCCCCGGAAGTAACAAGCTGAAATGCTTGTAAAGAAACCCGTTTGGGCACCCAAACGGGTCTTTTTACGATCGCGCCCATTAGTTTAGTCTGGTTTAGGTGCTTTGAGTGCCTAAACCCGATTGTACTGGGCGTGATGCGGGCGAAAACAGGGGGCATTTGAATATCGCCCCTCTATCTCCCGTCACTTTAGACATTTTTAACATTTTGAATACAAAACAAGCTTAACAGTAGATATTAGTGAAATCCTTGAGTAAATAGGTAAGTCTTTAGTTTACTCTTTCAGTATCTATCTATCTATCTATCTATCTATCTATCTATCTATCTATCTATCTATCTATCTATCTATCGCTATTCATCTAACATTATTTTCATATATTTACTGTAGATTAAAATGTGTTTCCCTTACACTGTGAGATGTTATATCAGCAATAACAGTTTATAACTGACAATTTCTGTACAGAGGTGACGTTTCTAACAAAGCTGAGTAATGTCACAAAGGATGGCTCTGGCCACTAGGGGGCAGAATTAGTAAAGCTTCTAAAAATGAATAGTGGAGGTGTTGCCACAACAACTTATCAGATTCTGGCTTTAATTGCTCTATTGCATCCTAGAAAATTATAGAATCTGATCAGTTGCTATGGGCAACACCACCACTTATCATTTTTAGAAGCTTTAGTAAATCTACCCCTAGGTGTATGAGGGCACATCTGTAGGTGAAAATACAGACACTCCTTCACCTATGGATTTTAAATCAGACACTCTTTCTACCGATGGATATATATCCCCATACAATTACATTATTGAGAAAACCACATACATTAAATTGTTTGGAGTATAACAAGCGGCGGCTGCTGCCCCTGGGCTACAGCGCTGACAAAAATGTTGTGGGCAGGAGCTGGCTAGGACATATGAACATACATGTAAAGTTGTATGTAACATATGTGCTGGCTTCCTTACCCGGGGATCGGCAGCCGCCACACGCATGGAAGACAGGCACACACTGCTCAGCTTGTCTATCATCAATAAGTCCGCCCCCAGACTTCTGTGAAACCAGCCAGTGGGAGTATGTGGCAGGCTTAGTGATGATAGACAGTCTGAGCAGTGTGTGCCTGTCTTCCATGTGTGCGGCGGCTGACGATCCCTGAGTAAGGAAGCCAACCAGTTCCAGATTAAGGACCACATGGGCCTGGAGCTGAAATTTATGAAGGGCCTATTGTGTACCGTTGCAAAGGGTGTGACCAGCAACAGCAGGGTTGTGACTAGGGATAGAGCCCCTAACACAATAAGCCATGTAGAGCCCCTTTTATTCACGTTATGCCAGGTAGAGCCCCTTTTATTCACGTTATGCCAGGTAGAGCCCCTTTTATTCACGTATACCAGGTAGAGCCCCTTTTATACATGTTCCTCCAGGTAGAGCCTGTTATACAATCTGCACCGGGTGGCACCTTATACACATAGCAACAGGTAGCCCATTATACAAATTGCACTAGCTAGCCGTCACACGCTATTCGGCACCTGTGGTCCTCTGGCTCTATGTTCTTGTCATACTTCCGCGGTAGGGTGCGGGCAGCGTGAAGTGGCCAGGATGGGGGGCGGCCGGCCGGAGCAGGAAGCGGTGAGGGGCACTGTGGTGCAGGCAGCAGACGGGTGTTGATGGCACTGGTGGGGGCCTCAGGCCACAGTGACCCGAGTGCCCACCCTGTTAGCCCGCACCTAAAACCGCCACTGGCAGGATCCCCTGAGCTGGACGAGCAACGACCCTCCCAACACTCCAACGCTGCCCCTCCCAGTGCACATAGTGCAGCCGAATGCACATGGACTGAGCGTCCATAGACGTTTAGATCACCTGCCTGAGCATAGCCTCCAATGTGAACAACCCAGAGTCTGTGCACGCAACCAACCACACCAACATGCCCATGTCACCACACACACAGTCTGTTTCCTCACCCACTCCCTACACACACACAACCTGTTTACTCAGTCCCTACACACACACACACACGTACACACACACACACACGCACGCACAAAGCCTGTTCCCCAGTCCCCACACACACACACACACACACACACACACACACACACACACACAAAGCCTGTTCCCCAGTCCCTACATACATACCCTCCAACATTTTAAACATAAAAATTGGTACAAATTAGGAAAGGGGGCGTGGCCATGGGCAAAGCGCCCCTTTTCCAATACTTTCAATGGAAGTTTGGAGATCCAATAATCGGTACAGACCATAAAAAAAGGTACTCCACCTGCCAAAAAGGTACACACACACACACACACACACACACACACACACACACACACACACACGCATACAAATACATACACACAAAAAGCCTGTTTCCCCTAGCTCCCCTCCCTCCCACACAGCCTGTCTCCTCCAGTCACCATACACACACACACTCACCCTGTTCACCCCATTCCCTACACACATCTCCAGCCTGTCCCTTCCTAGACATATACCCTGTTCCCCACAGCCCTCTCACTCTCCCCCATTTCACCCAGTCACTGAGCTATGCAGACAGAGCAGGAGCAGACAGACTGACAAGGAAAAGTAGGGGGCATGGCCTAATTACAGACCCATGACCATGCCCTCTTGGGGGGAAAAAAACACCTACCATTTAGCAAGCACCACTAGCCGGCCCGGCAGAGGGGTCACAGGACTGGACTAGCGGCTAAGTCACTGTCACCTTGCGTCCCAGCAGGCAAGTACACCGCTGGCTGCTGCTGTTGTTCCCAGTGGAGGGGAGGCGTGGTGCCTGTGTGAGAACATGGCGCAGGGGAGGAGCTGAGAAATCTTTCAGCGTAGGGAGGGCTTCTGAGGCTGTCTAGTGCTGATGACGTGCTGTAATAGGATTTTTTTTCCTGTTTCCAGCAGCAGGGGATCCTGTGGGCCTATTTTGATGTGGAAGGGGGGGGGGGCTGCAGCTCCATCCGCCCCATTGTTAATCCAGCCCTGAAGCCAGCACATATGTTAGAAACAACTTTACATGTATTTTGATATGAGCTGGCCAGCTCCCGCCTGCACACTTTGGTCGGCGCTGTAGCCCTGGGGCAGCAGCCGCTGCCAGGTATAACCATGTTGAGCAGACTTACAGTATGACTTTTATGTTTTACTAGTATAAGTCCAAATACTAATGATGGCTGCATCCAGGGGCGCTTTAAGAGTGGAGGAGGCTCGTGTCCAGCCTCCTCCGTTCGGGCCTCCTTCTATCTGCTGGGGGCGCTGTAGAGTCTGAGCACTAGAGGGCTCAAACTCTACTTCACATGCACAGATCTCCCGGAAAATGGTGCAGTGGCCATTTAACCAGTGGTTTCTCAACTGCGCATGCGCAGAACTCCGTGAAGATGATCACTGCACCATTTTCACGAGTTTTTATCAGTGCCGGTGACATCGTCATGGGACTCCGGAGGGGTGAGTATTAAAAAAATGGGTGCAGCATGTGCGTTGTGGGCCCCCTGGACTCACTACACCCATTAGACATACGCCAGTGGCTGCAGCAGAGTATGTAAGAACAGTGGGCAGGATTTTTATTGTACAAAGGCGAATTCTCACATTACCATAATGTAGTAAGCAGATATCCATAGCAAGAAGTAGGTGAGAATGCATTTGACTGAGAATCAGCCCCTTTGCCAGTAATGCACTGTAAGGATTAACAAGCTACTGTACATAGACATACATTAAAAAATACATGGTGTCTTTTTTTCTTTTGATTTTGTATCACTTGTATTCCTATAAAATATCAAACTATTTCTTTTTTTTTAAGTCATAAAGTTTTATTGAAGAGATAGTAGAAATGACAAATGGAGGTATTGACATAATCAGAGCACAAAAAAACTAGAATAACATCAACATAAATCAGAACAGAGGTGATAGCGTAAATTTACATGTTGAAGTACATAGACTAGAAAATTAAGTGCATGAATTTGTCTCTTTTCCCCCCCCTTAAACACACCCCAAAACAATCAAGAATTAGGAAAGAAATAGAAAATAAGAAAGTATATTCCGAAGGGCCAACCAGTGGAACCCTTGGGAGGGCTTGTAGGAAGTTACAAAGACAGTCAGAGGGAAAAGAAGCAGGGATGATAATGAAAATTGAGGAGAGGAGAGAGAGTAGAGAGAAATAAAGAGTAAAAGAACAAGAACAAACCACAGACGAGGGGAGAGCGAGTCGGGAGAAAAGAAGGATGAGGAAAAGGGTAGGGTGAACTAGGAGAGACCTGGGAGAGCTACTTGAAATTTAGCGTACCAAGGTGTCCAAACGTTGTGGAATTTATCCACTGTGTTGTTCATCAAGGAGGAAAGGTATTCCATCTTCGCTACAAACCAAACACGATTCATAAATTCAGGAGGGGTGGGAAGTTTCCATGATTTAGCAATCTGGAGTTTAGCTGCACAGGCTATATGTAGAGCCAGTTTTCAGGCTTGGATAGCTGAGAGGCTAGGGCACACAGGAGAAGCGTCTCAGGAGGGGGGGGGGGCAATCCGGGATAAGCGACTGAATAAGGATTCGGACCATTGACCAGAAAGAGGCTATCTTCGGGCAGCTCCACCAAGTATGAATATACGTGCCTACTTGACCACATTGACGCCAACAGAGGTTAGAAGTGTTCGGATATATTTGGTGTAAGCGTTCAGGAACCAAATACCAGCATGCATAGACTTTGTAAGAGTTCTCCTTGATGGAGACGCTAATATAACATTTAGAAATATCCAATCGAACAGATTCCCATACGTCATCATCTAGGGAGGTCCCCAAGTCAGTTTCTCATGCAAGTTCATGTGCTGTGCGAGGAGGCGAAACTGGAGACAAAATGGACTGATACAAAATAGAAATAATGCCTCAATCCGTGGAACGGTACATGCAAAGGCGCTCCATCGGAGTCGGGATATTAGGAAGAGGCGTTGTCCTAGTAGAGGACATCACGAAGTTTCGAATTTGAAGGTATTGGAAAAAATAAGAATTCAGGAGAGAGTGCTGTGTTTGAAGGTCTGCGAATGAGTACGGTACGTTGTTATGAAGTAGATGATGAAAGCAGGAGATGCCTGCTCTAGACCGGTTGGAAGCAAAATGATAGGATCGACCCGGGGTGAAGGAGGGGTTGTTCCTGATGGGAGTTAGGGAAGAGGGATGTGTGTGAAGTGAAAGTTTAGATTTTAGTGAGTCCCACACCGATAACGTTAGGGATATTGTTGGCACTGACTGAGTGGTTTTAGGTCTGTGCAAGCGAGGGAGCCATGGAAGATGAGAGACTGAGTCGGCATGGGCCAAGTCACTCTCCAAGTCGACCCATCTCCTCGTGTGTCCTGGAGAATGCCAGGCAACTAGTTGGCTGAGTGCCGTGGCGTAGTAGTATCTCGATAGCGAGGGAAGGCCCAAACCACCACACGTAGAGCTCTGCTGGAGAGTCTCCCTACGCAATCGCGGCTTCTTATTATTCCAAATGAATTTACCATATTGGGTCTGGAGGGATGATAGAATCCGGAGAGGGACTGGGAAAGGGAGAATCTGGAAGAGGTATAAAATCTTGGGGAGGACATTCATCTTAATAGCATTAATCCTGCCAATCCAAGAAATGAAATGTTTTTTCCATCCTAAGATGTTTTGAGATAGCCCCTTAAATAAGGGAGGAAAATTTGCGTCATAAAGAGAGTGGTATCAAACTATTTCTTGGTGCTATGTTGTATAAGATTAAATAAAATATATTAATACAATTTTTTATTGAAATAAAAGAAATCCCTGTGTCCAAAACATATTCTAAATTTGCTAAGACAGTGTTAAAAAAAATATTTCCTGCTGAAACTGCTACAGTGTAAAAAAGTGAAAAATGTTGCTGAATGTTGGCACAAATCCTTGGCAGCAAAATGCTTAGGGCATAAATGTGATGGGAATGAGAAGTATTTTGGAAGAATTAATGAAGGGAGTAGTCCTTAATTGATAGTAGACAGGATTTTGATAATTTTTTCCACCATGCATATTATCAGCCGAACCTGCAATACTACCGAATTGTTTTGAGGTCAGTTCTCAGAAGTAGAAAGTTACTTGTGCACCAACATATCCACAGGGCAGATAAATAGGGCAGATAAAACATCTGTAAATAATACCAATCAATATAGAAAAGCTGGTGCACATAAGCAGGCCCCTCAACCCATCACTCTAACTAATACCCTCTTGCGCTATACTAGATAATATGATATGGCTGAAAAATTCAATACATCAAATCTTATATTTTATAAGCATAATAAAATGTATTCATACAAAATAAATCACAAATTTTAAAGCAAGACCGGTTTCATTAATATCATAAAAATCTTTGAATAAGAATACCAAATATATATTATACTATGCGGAGGTGGAGTTAAGCATAATCTGTGCACAGAAGTGTATATACTATTATGTAAAGAAATAATTCAGTCCGTGAATACTAGATGTGTAACCAATATCAGCTGCTAGTTAGAACCCGTACACTGATTAAATATCCGTAGATAGTTATTTTGTATCACAGTTCCTTTAAAAGTAACCATCCAGCACAAAGCAATGAGCTGCGTGAGAACCGCTCCAAACTGGAGCCTTACGTGCGGCTTAAGCCAATGATGTCAGCAAGGAGGAGTCCCAGTGTCTACCGAGGTGGTCTCTGGCTGCGGGAAACGGCGCCTACGCTGGCGCCTGCTGTATACGATCCTGCCCGACTTCAAAGCTCTGTGAGTCCACACCTCTTAGTGCCGTATGCAGGCACTGGTGAGCGGTTTCTCTCCTCCCAGCAATTGTTCCAGCAAATGGTGATAACAGTAGCTGTTGCAAAGTACGGGTCCAGTTAATGCAGGGGTCCAAGAATCAAAGCTTCTGACGCGTTTCGCTCCTCCCACAGGGGCTTTATCAAACCCTCAACCCATCAATACAGAAGCGTCACCCTCACTTCACAGTAACAATGGTAAAACAAATATAATACACTGATAGACGTAGAAGCGCTAAAATAAAATAAAAAATTTAAAAAACTTAAAATTCCTTGAAAGAGTTAAATGATGTCCTGTTAAAGTTAATGGGTTTTCCACTCAACGTGTTCTTCTTTCACAATCGGAATCCTCAGTCTTGACACCACCTCTTTCATAGTATCTCAAAAAGAAGCAGAGCAACACAACATAGTGTCATCTTGAGGTAAAATATAAGAAGACACTAATAATAAAATACTGGACTCCTACCCGAAGCAAAGTCTCCCCTTATTGGTAGACATTTGCGGTTGTCACCTTCCCACAGTCATCTGGAATTCACCACGTATGAATAATCCTCAGGATAAAAGGCACAGAGCTTCCGATAGTGTAACACTGTCTATATTTATTAAAAATAATTAAAAGACACACTTAATTGCAAAGCAGAACAAATGTTTGCACTCATACCAGATGTTGAGTCTACACAAATGGGTAGATATAAATGCTCAATCAATGCTATAAACCAGGCAGGTGTCTGGTTTACCTGACATCATCATGCCTTGATAAAGATAAAGATAAAGATACCATTAGGTATCGCAATGTGTTTGGCTGCTGCTTACCTGTTTCTGGTGATGCCTGGTATGGTTTACAATTTATAGAGGTGATGTTAAGACTGAGGATTCCGATTGTGGAGAAAAAACATACTGTAAGGTGGAATTCAATTGTTTGAAAAGTCAGTTGGGTGTCTGATTTTTTTCTGTCTATTAGATAGGAAAAACAGACACCCAACTGACTTTTCAAACAATTGAATACCCCCCATAGAGTGAAACATCCATCAAGGAATGTCAAGTTATCTTTATTTATTTTAGCACCTCTATGCCTATCAGTGTGTATCTGCTTCACCATTGCATCTGTAAATAATGAAATGCATTGCATGGCTGCTTTTCTCACTTTTCTGTCCCTATATCACACAAAGGGCCTTATTCAGAACCCGTTGTAGTTGCAGCACATGCCGTAATGTACCCATGCTCGGTACTTTGCGCAGGACCCATAGTGCACATGTGCAGTATGGGTTCGGCATCAGACTGTCAGTGATTGACAGTCTGATGCCATTTGGGGGTGGTGACGACCTCTGTTTCTCAAGACAGAGGTGTGTTGCCGCAATTGCGAGGAAGTGACGAGGCCAAGATCACCGGCCGAGTATGTAGATTTCCTGGCCTCTTTGCTGTTGCTGCGGCAGATGGCTTGTGCAACCCCATGGGCCAGACAGCCGGCCAATGGTGTCATAGATGATTCGATGCTAAGTCCTAATATGCAGTTTGAATCATTAATACATGCAGCAGGTGTCACGCCTGCTACTGAATAACCATATTAGTGCTATTGCTGCTGCTGCTTCTATATAATAACTCCAACCCATCTAAATCAGGCCACATATCTGAAAAAATAGGATTTTAATACCTACCGGTAAATCCTTTTCTCTTGGTCCGTAGAGGATGCTGGGGACGCTTCAAGAACCATGGGGTATAGACGGGATCCGCAGGAGACATGGGCACTTTAAGACTTTGAATGGGTGTGAACTGGCTCCTCCCTCTATGCCCCTCCCCCAGACTCCAGTTATAGGAACTGTGCCCAGGGAGACGGACATTTTGAGGAAAAGGATTTATTGTTAAACTAAGGGTGAGATACATACCAGCTCACACCACAAACACGCCGTACAACATGGCATCTAACAGAAGTCCAGTCAACGGCATGAACAATGTCAGCAACAGGCTGAACATAACAAAAACACAACCTGTGTGTAACACCACCAATAACTAATAAGCAATTACTGCAGATAGAGTCCGCACTGGGACGGGCGCCCAGCATCCGCTACGGACTAAGAGAAAAGGATTTACCGGTAGGTATTAAAATCCTATTTTCTCATACGTCCTAGAGGATACTGGGGACGCTTCAAGAACCATGGGGTTTATACCAAAGCTCCAGAACGGGCGGGAAAGTGAGGATGACTCTGCAGCACCGAATGCACAAACAGGAGGTCCTCATCAGCCAAGGTATCAAACTTGTAAAATTTTGTATAGGTGTTTGAACCTGACCAAGTAGCTGCTCGGCAGAGTTGTAATGCCGAGACCCCCCGGGCAGCCGCCCAAGACGAGCCCACCTTCCTGGTAGAGTGGGCCTTCACCGATTTCGGTAACGGCAATCCAGCCGTAGAATGAGCATTCCGAATCATAGTGCAGATCCAGCGTGCAATAGTCTGCTTGGAAGCAGGAGCCCCAATCTTGTTGGGCGCATACAGGACAAAGAGAGCATCTGTTTTCCTCAGTTGAGACGTCCTAGCGACGTAAATCTTCAAAGCCCTAATCACATCGAGGGATTTTGACTCAGCGAAGGCGGCAGTAGCCACAGGCACCACAATAGGTTGGTTCATGTGGAACGATTAAACCACCTTCGGTAGAACTGTTGACGAGTTCTTAACTCTGCTCTATCTTCATGGAAGATTAAATAAGGGCTCTTGTGAGACAAGGCCGCCAACTCAGACACCCACCTCGCGGATGCCAAGGCCAACAGCATGACCACTTTCCACGTGAGAAATTTCAACTCTACCGTCTGCAAAGTTTCAAACCAAAGTGATTGAAGGAACCGCAACACCACGTTAAGATCCCATGGCGCCACTGGGGGCACAAATGGAGGTTGGATGTGTAGCACACCTTTCACGAAAGTATAAACTTCCGGAAGGGAGGCCAATTCTTTTTGAAAGAAAATTGATAAGGCCGAAATTTGCAATTTAATGGAGCCTAACTTTAGACCCGCATCCACACCTGCTTGCAGAAAATGGAGAAATCGGTCTAGCTGAAATTCTTCCGTAGGAGCCTTCTTGGATTCACACCAAGACACATATTTTCTCCAAATACGGTGATAATGTTTCGCCGTTACTTCTTTTCTGGCCTGAAGAAGCGTGGGAATGACTTCACTGGGAATACCCTTTCGGGCTAAGATCCGACGTTCAACCGCCAAGCCGTCAAACGAAGACGCGGTAAGTCTTGGAACACGCACGGCCCCTGCTGTAACAGATCCTCTCGTAGAGGAAGAGGGCAGGGATCTCCCATGAGTAATTCCTGAAGATCTGGATACCAAGCCCTTCTTGGCCAGTCCGGAACAATGAGGATCGCCTGAACCTTTGTTCTTCTTATGATCTTTAGCACCTTTGGAATGAGTGGAAGTGGAGGGAACACGTACACCGGCTGAAACACCCATGGTGTTACCAGCGCATCCACCGCTACTGCTTGAGGGTCCCTTGACCTGGAACAATACCTCTGAAGCTTCTTGTTGAGGCGAGACGCCATCATGTCTCTTTGAGGAGTTTCCCAAAGACTTGTCACTTTTGTGAAGACCTCCTGATGAAGACCCCACTCTCCTGGATGGAGATCGTGTCTGCTGAGGAAACCTGCTTTCCAGTTGTCCACTCCTGGAATGAATATTACCGACAGAGCGCTTGTATGTTTTTCCGCCCAGCAGAGAATCTTTGTGGTCTCTGCCATTGCCGCTCTGCTCTTTGTACCGACCTGGCGGATTATGTGCACCACTGCTGTTATATTGTCCAACTGGATCAGGACGGGCAGGTTGTGAAGAAAACGTTCCGCTTGAAGAAGGCCGTTGTACATGGCCCTTAACTCTAACAAATTTATATGTAGAGCAACTTCCTGGCTTGACCATCTCCCTTGGAAAGTTTCCCCCTGTGTGACTGCTCCCCAGCCCCGGATACTCGCATCCGTGGTCACTAGTATCCAATCCTGGATCCCCAAACCTGCGTCCCTCTAGGAGGTGAGAGCTTTGGAGCCACCACAGGAGTGAAATTCTGGTCCAGGAGGACAGGATTATTTTCCGGTGCATGTGCAAATGGGATCCGGACCACTTGTCCAACAGATGCCACTGAAATACCCTGGCATGGAACCTGCCAAAAGGGATGGCCTCGTAGGCCGCCACCATCTTCCCCAGCACTCGAGTGCATTGATGGATTGACACTCTCGCCGGCTTCAGAATTTGTTTGACCAGACTCTGAATTTCCCGAGCCTTCTCTTCTGGAAGAAAAACTCTCTGTAGTTCTGTGCCCAGAATCATTCCCAAAAACGACAGTCGTTTTGTCGGAGTCAACTGTGACTTTGGCAAGTTCAGGAGCCAACCATGCTGCTGCAGAACCGTCAGGGAAATCGTAATGTTCTGCAGTAATCGATCCCTGGATCTCGCCTTTGTCAGGAGATCGTCCAGGTATGGGATAATTGTGACTCCTTGCTTGCGCAGGAGAACCATCATTTCCGCCATAACTTTGGTGAAAACTCTCAGAGCCATGGACAGACCAAACGGCAACGTCTGAAATTGGTAATGACATTCCTGAATAGCAAACCTCAGGTAAGCCTGATGCGGAGGATATATGGGGACATGTAAGTAGGCATCCCTTATGTCGACCGACACCATAAAATCCCCTTCCTCCAGACTGGATATCACTGCTTGGAGAGATTCCATCTTGAATTTTAATTTTCTCAGATAGAAATTTAGAGATTTTAGGTTCAGAATTGGTCTGACCGAGCCATCCGGCTTCGGGACCACGAACAGGCTCGAATAAAAGCCTTCTCCCTGTTGTGACGGGGGCACGTTGATAATGACTTGATTTTGACACAGCTTTTGTATTGCATCGCATACTACCTCCCTGTCTGGGAGAGAAGATGGTAAGGCCGATTTGAAAAATCTGTGAGGGGGAACGTCTTGAAACTCCAGTTTGTACCCTTGGGACACTATTTCTAATACCCAAGGATTCAGGGCCGAACGAGCCCAGACATGACTGAAGAGTTGGAGATGTGCCCCCACCGATGCGGACTCCCACAGAGGAGTCCCAGCGTCATGCGGTGGATTTGGCAGACGAGAGGACTTCTGCTCTTGGGAACCTGCCACAACTGGTGACCTTTTTCCCTTTCCTCTTCCCCTAGAAGCAAGGAAGGAAGACCCTCGTCCTTTTTTGTATTTATTGGGCCGAAAGGACTGCATCTGATAGTGGGGTGTTTTCTTTTGTTGCGCAGGAACATAAAGTAGAAAAGATGACTTACCCGTGGTAGCCGTAGATACCAGGTCAGCGAGGCCGTCACCAAACAAAACACTACCTCTATACGTCAGAGACTCCATAGCCTTCTTAGAGTCAGCATCAGCATTCCATTGATGAATCCACAATGCTCTCCTAGCTGAGACTGCCATGGCATTGGCCCTTCATCCCAAAAGGCCAATATCCCTTGCAGCTTTCTTTAGGTAGGCTGCAGCATCCCTGATATGACCTAGAGTCAAGAGAACGCTATCCCTATCCAGGGTATCTATATCAGATGACAAGTTATCTGCCCACTTTTCAATAGCGCTACTCACCCACGCCGATGCGACGGCAGGTCTGAGTAGTGAACCCGTAGTGACATAAATGGATTTCAACGTATTTTCCTGCTTACGATCCGCAGGATCCTTTAGGGCTGCCGTGTCAGGGGACGGAAGCGCCACCTTTTTGGACAGCCGTGACAAAGCTTTATCTATTGTGGGGGGTGACTCCCACTTATCCCTATCCCCAGAGGGGAATGGATATGCCACTGGAATTCTCTTGGGAATCTGAAATTTCTTGTCAGGATTTTCTCAAACCTTTTCAAAAAGCGTGTTCAGTTCATGAGAGGGCGGAAATGTTACCTCAGGTTTCTTTCCTTTATACATACAGACCCTTGTATAAAGAACAGCAGGGTCCTCCGTGATATGTAACACGTCTTTTATCACCACAATCATGTACTGAGTGCTCTTAGCCATTTTAGGATTTAATCTGGCATCACTATAGTCGACACTGGAGTCAGAGTCCGTGTCGGTATCTGTATCCGCTATCTGGTAAATGAACGCTTTTGTGACCCCGAGGGGGTCTGGACTTGTGATAACACATCCTCCATAGATTTTTTCCATGCCTGATTCTGAGACTCAGATTTATCCAATCTTTTATTCATAAGAGCCACATTTGCATTCAAAACGCTCAACACATTTACCCAATCAGCAGTCGGCAGTGCCGACAGGGTCACTCCCACATCCTTTTCTGTCCCCACTCCAGCCTCCTCCTGGGAAGAGCACTCAGCCTCAGACATGACGACACACGTGTACCGACACCACAACCACACTGAGCTATAGGGGACAGACCCACAGTAAAGTCTGTCAGAGAAACACAGAGGGAGTTTGCCAGCTCACAACCCAGCGCCTATCCCGGTTCTGAAACATTATAAACAATGCCTCAGACCTGTTAGCGCTTTTATAATCAATAAACCAGCACCAAATTAACTGTGCCACCCTCCCCTTTTCAACCTGTTACTTGTACAGCAGTGAATGAGGACAGAATCAGCGTTGTGAAGAGAAAAATGGCGCTGATGAGAGCTGTTAGGGCTAAGCCACGCCCCCGTACTGGCACGCTTCAGCCCAGCTATTTTTTAAATATTTATACTGGCAGGGGTCCGGATTTAGTGCCCAGGCACTTAATACCACTCTTGCCAGTCTTGAAATGAGGATTTATGCTGCCCAGGACACCCGCGCCCTGCACCCTGTAGTGCCGCTGTGTGTGTGGGAGCATGGCGCGCAGCGCGGCCGCTGTGCGGTACCTCAAAGCCGTCACTTAAGTCTTCTGCTCTTCTACTCACCCGTCTTCTGACTTCTGGCTCTGCAAGGGGGGTGACGGCGGGCTCCGGGAACGAGCATCTAGGCGTACCTAGCGATCAGACCCTCAGGAACTAATGGTGTCCTGTAGCCTAAGAAGCAGAGCCTTGAAACTCACAGAAGTAGGTCTGCTTCACTCCCCTAAGTCCCACGATGCAGGGAGCCTCCCTGAAAATAATAAACCTAACAAAAGTCTTTTTCAGAGAAACTCAGTAGAGCTCCTCAGAGTGCACCCAGTCTCACTGAACACAGAATCTAACTGGAGTCTATAGAGGGAGGAGCCAGTTCACACCCACTCAAAGTCTTAAAGTGCCCATGTCTCCTGCGGATCCCGTCTATACCCCATGGTTCTTGAAGCATCCCCAGCATCCTCTAGGACGTATGAGAAATACTGTAAGTTATATTCAGTTGCTCTTAGAGTGACTGTAGAAATCTGCTGATCCACAGTCTACAGAACACTTTCTGCATTGCTAGAACTATGGGCCGAATTTATAACGCGTTTTCGAAAAACGTGAATTTGCTGCGAATTGGGGGTAAATTCATGAAAGCGCCTATTCAATTGTCCGCAAAAATATTTTCACTGTAATTTTACCACAAATTTCAATACACCATTGGGTTGCTTTATGAGTGGGACAAGTGTTTTTAGACTTGCAGGTGGGAGTAATTGATCTGTTTCCACTTTTTTTTTAAAAGTCCCAAATACTGTATATACCTATACCCATTTTTATGTACCCCAAGTTTAATTTTAGAACTTATTTTGGTGCAAAAAATAGCTTTCTAAAAATTTTTAAAATTTCTAACAAAATGCATATAAAAGCCATTTGACCCAATTTAAGTACCAGAAATACGTTTATTACAACTAATAATAAACGTTTATACTGTTATCCGATGTTAGTTTAACTTTTATGGGGGGTACAGACAGATTTACCCATTTTTTACTTTTCACTTTCGACACCAATTTTTGTGGTAATCCCAGGATGGAGCAGAATAACTACACACCATCGGATTCCTTAAAACTATGAAAAGTCCAGTTGCTTAACCAGTGAAGTGGTTATTGAATTAGTAATGGGTACAGATACTTAATCTGATACACACTGGTTGGATGGAGTGGAGCTTGAGTGGAGTGGGGTGTCATACAGTTTTCCAGCCAGGGAATGTATGCAGGATCAGGGCCGGTTCAAACCCGCTCTGCGCCACGGGCAGGAAATGGGGCATGGCTTTATACAGGGGGCGTGGCCAGTTACGCCCCCTGTACTATGTAGCACCGCTTGAATGCTGAGCGGTGTGCGATGACGTCATCGCGCACCGCACAGCAAAAGGTCCTCTCCACGAAGAGAAACTAGACGGGTAGCGTCTAGTTCCCTTCGTGGAGAGGACCTTTGCTGTGCGGTGCGCGATGACATCATCACGCACCGCTCAGCAAAGGTACTCTCCACGAAGGGAAACTAGACGCTACGCGTCTAGTTCCCTTCACAGGAGGCACAGATGGGGGACACAGCGGGCAGCGGAGGGCACAGCAGTGGCGGATCTTGCCATGGTGCGGCGCGCTCCGGAAGGCGGCGCCCCGGGCAAAAGTCCTGCTTGCCTGTGGCAAGATCCGCTACTGTGCAGGATGCAGGTAATGTTACAGAATCTGGAAATACTTTGGAGCAGGAATATTGCAGATCTCACTGGAGCTAAGTGGTACAAAGCCATGTACCACTGCTTTGCTCTTACATTCTAACAAGATGGCGCCACACATGACCAGTACTAGGTTCGGCAGCCATATTGGTTAGGGTTTGCCTCCCCATAGATACCAACATGGAATCTGTGCAGTAGCACACTACACTTTCAAACTAACCATCACAGTTACTTTTCTGTTGTAAGTGTTGCACAATCTTTGAAATGTAGAACATGTGCAGAAGGACTCCCAGGTTTTAAATCCGGAAATGCTTCTACTGCAAAGGGTAGCTGTCCTTTGCACTTTTCTAGGTACAGCATTGTGAATGGATGCTTAGCACTTCCCACCCTGTATATTGTTGGGGGAATTTATTAAATTATGTATTTTTCCCAATGGATTTGATCACTGGCAATTTGGACATCTAGGCAGCCAGATTTGTTATCCAGTGGTTTGGACAGTTAAAACTTGGTAAAAATTCACCAGTGATATGCACTGGTTTATAATCCCTAAATTGCATGCGGTTTGAGCCAAATAACATATTGCAGGCATGTCCAAACTGCGGCCCTCCAGCTGTTGTGAAACTACATATCCCAGCATGCCCTGACACAGTTTTGCTATCAGAGAATGCTAAAGCTGTGTCTGGGCATGCTGGGATGTGTAGTTTCTCAACAGCTGGATGGCCGCAGTTTGAACATGCCTGGCATAATGTTTATGGAAAACTGCCGCCATTCTAAGTAAGGAGACAGGACTGTTGTCACGTTTGGTTCCACATTTGAATCTACTCTCTATATAATTAAGTCTCTGCTATTAAGCTCACTATCTGATCTCCAGCATATGTTCTACTTGGGCTGCCTGTGTACTGATCACCTGCACTTTTGGGACTGCTTTTAGTGACTTCCAGGTTCTGATTTTGGCTTTCTTATGACCTGATTCTGCTTGTCCTCCATTACAGCATGTGTATGGTTCTGACCCGTTTCTGATTACCACTCTTCAGTATACCTCACGGCATCCAGTTTACTACTTGCCTTCAGTTCCTCCAGAGTCCACCAGCCCTGTACAGTTGGGACCTTTGAGAGGGTCTCTGGTAAAAACCACTGATACAGTAGGTTAATCTCCACAACTCTACTCTGGGTATATGCAAATCCTACAAGTGCAACCAACATGGGGCAGTACGTATGGTGTAATGGTTAGCATTACTGGCTCACAGATGTCCTGGGTTCAATTCCCACTATGGCCCTGTTTGTATACTCTGTCCATACTTTTGTGGGTTTCCTCCAGGTACTCTGGTTTCCTCCCACACTTTAAAAATACACTGGTAGGTTAATTGGAACCAAAACAAAAAATTATCCCTAATGCGTATGTACATGGGCAGACTAGATAGTGGTTCTTATCTGTTGTCTATGTTTCTATGTAACATCCATATTATTCCAGCAAGAGTTGTGGCAGTAACTACAGGATAGATCACTTAACCACACTTTCTCATGGTGTACTATTTGTTTTTCTGGGATATTTGTTATGTTAATTTGATTATCCAGTATGGGGTATATTCAATAAGAGTTGGGTCCATTCCGACATGCAGTTGTCGGACTGGACCCGACAACCCCTATTCAAAGAGCGGCCAAATCCGACTGTCGGATTTGGCCGCTCTCGGTGTCTTGTCCTGCCGCTGCTGTCAGCGGCTGCCGGGTGCGCTGACAGCAGCGCCAAAACCGCAAAACGCAAAACTAACTTTTTCGGTGGGTATACGCGCTTCCGCGATTTGCCCTATTCAAATGCAAATTAGCGGAAATAGGATTACCATGTGAAAAATGGGTAAATCTGTCCGTACTCCCAAAAAAAGTAAAGTAAACATAAACTAACATCAGATAACAGTGTAAAAGTTTATTATTGGTTAGAATAAACGTATTTCCGGTACGTAAACTGGGTGAAATGGCTGTTATATGCATTTTTTTTTTAAATGTAAAAACATTCCAGAAAGTAATTTTTTTTAAGCAAAATAAGTGCTAAAATTATACTTGGGGTACATAAAAATGGGCATAAATATATATTTAGGTCATTTTAGGGGACTTTTATAATAAAGTGGAAACAGACTGATTACTCCCACCTGCAAGTCTAAAAACACTTGTCCCACTCATAAAGCAACTTAATATACCTGTTCCATACCTTGTACCCCAATTTCCATCATTCTGCACTTTTTCACCCCAAAAATGATATGTCACTATTGGCCATGACTTCTGTACCAAATCCCGACATTTTTAACTTAAAATAGGGTTTTTCCCCAAGTTTATCACCTGCTCAGAGCTGGTGAATTGAAATTTGTGGTAAAATTACAGTGAAAACATTTTTGCGGACAACTGAATAGGCGCTTTCATGAATTTACCCCCAATTCGCAGCAAATTCACGTTTTTTACAGCGAAAATGCGTTATAAATTCGGCCCATATTTCTAGCAAAGCATAACGTGTTCTGTGGACTGTGGATCAGCAGATTTCTAGTCACTCTAAGAGCAACTGAATATAACTTAATATACCTGTCCCATACCTTGTACCCCAATTTTCATCATTTTGCACTTTTTCACCCCAAAAATGATATGTCATTATTGGCCAATTAAAAATAATGAAAAACTTTTAAGTGCCTAATTGGTCATTCAGGGGGTCGTCCCAGGGGTTCAGAACCAACATTTTGAACTTAAAATAGGGATTTTCCCCAAGTTTATCACCTGCTCAGAGTTGGTGAATTGAAATTCACAGTAAAATTACAGAAAAAACATTATTGCTGACAACTGAATAGGCAAATTCCCCCCTATTATGTACTGTAGTAATTTCAAACCATAGTGGGCAGGATGTACTAATGAGAAAATGCGGTGAAAACCCAGTTTTCGGGGTTTTACCGCATTTCCCATTTGCACTAACCCACGGCTGCCGAGTTTCCGATGCGGAGGGAAAAGCCAGCAAAAGATGACGTTTCCCTATAGAAGCCTATGCGATTCTCTCCACATCAGATGTTGTCAGAGGGATCCAATCGGATCCCTCCCTGCATGCCCCACTGCGTCTGCAAGCGCAGATGGATTCTCGGATCATAAACCAGAAGTCCAGGGAAGGGAGCAAAACGAGAAGGATAGCTGTTATCGGAAGAGCTGTCCTTCGCAATACCAATCGCATATCATAGTGCATATGCAATTGGTATCCATGTGTGTCCGGCAATGTGTGGCGGGGATAGTACATCCCGCCCATAATGTCTAAACCCCCATCAATCCTCTTGTACACATATCTTGCATACTAAACATGTAAAACCAGATCTCCTTTCTCAATTATTTGAACACATTAACTCCTTTGGCCTTATTCAGAGCTGCTGATGTTTATGTACTTAGCGATTTTTTGCTACTGTACGTGTGCTGAAATCCCCAAAAAACTCTTACGGTGCACGCGTCACACAGAGTGTACACATCGCACAAAGGGGGTCATTCCGACCCTTTTGCACGCTGATTTTTTTCGCAGCTGTGCGAATGGGTCTGAACTGCGCATGCACGCGGGCTCCAATGCGCAGGCGTGTCATTGCCCGTCGCCGGGCAGCAATGAGATCAACAAGGAAAGCGTTCGCAGCGGCGAACGCTAGAAGATTGACATCAGGAAGGCATTCCTGGGTGACAACTGACCGTTTTCTGGGAGTGGTGAGGAAAATGCAGGCGTGTCCCGGTGTTTGCAGGGCGGGTGTCTGACATCAAATCCGGGACCTGACAGGCTGAAGTGATCGCAGTGGCTGAGTAAGTTGAGAGCTACTCAGAAACTACACAAAACTTTTTTGCCCAGCTCCCCTGCACAAGCCTTCGCACACTTGCTAAGCTAAAATACACTCCCACATAGGCGGCAACTATCTGATCGCACGGGCTGCAAAAAGTTGGAATGACCCCCAAAGTGTACACATCACACAGAGTGTATACACCACACAGTGTATACACCACACAGAGGGTACGCATCACACAGAGTGTACACGTCACACAGAGTGTACACACCTCACAGAGCGTACACCCCACGCAGAGTGTAAATGTTACATAGAGCATACACACCACATAGAGCATACGCACCACAAGTCACACAGAGTGTACATACCACTCAGAGTGCATGCACCACACAGAGTGTACGCACTACACAGAGTGTACACATCACACAGAGTGTACACACCTCACAAGAGCATATGCCCCACACAGTGTGCACACCACACAGAGTGTACACACCTCACAGAGCATACACATCACACAGTGTACACATCACACAGAGCGTACACACCACACAGAGCGTACGTACTACACGCCACACAGGGTGTACACGCCACACAGAGTGTACACACCACACAGAGTGTACATGTCACACAGAGCGTACGCACCGCACATAGCGTACGCACCACACAGAGTGTACATGTCACACAGAGTGTACCTGTCACACAAAGTGTACACACCCCAGAGTGTACATGCCATATGGAGTGTACAAGTCACACAGGGTGTAAACATCAGACAAAGTGTACACACCACAGAGAGTGTACACGGCACACAAAGTGTACATGTCACACAGAGTGTATACACAGAAGCGCTGTTCAGAAAAGTATTGGAAAAGTGGTGGGCTTTCCTGGGTGGTTACTGAGGTGTCTTAGCACTTATGGGCATGTTATGGAAGCAATAAGTGCTCTATTCATTTAGGAAATGAAAAATGAATTGATACTTATCACTATATATCGCATCAGTTTGATGTGATATATAGTTGTTATAAGTAGCAATTCATGTATACTCACCCTTCCGGCGAAGTGATACGGTATCCCGGGCTCCAGTGATGCTGTCTCATCCAGCGGTGCTCCTCTGCGGTCTTGAAGTCAGCCGGCGGGTCCTTCTACACATGAGAGGTCAGGGGGGTGGAGCCAATCCCTGGTGTGGACAGAGAGCAGGGAAGCATTGAACACCACAGTTCAGGTTCCTGAGATGGCGAACCTGAACTCCATGTAATCTTTTATGAATCGCACTCACCATACTAGAGTATGGTGATACGATTCAGCTGCGGAGTGGGGGTGCTGCTGGAGAAGTCAAGGACTTCTCTACGGTAACCTGCTCCATGGATAGCAAAACAGGGCTTTTCTCTGGTATATTAATAGACCCCTGAGAGTGTGCCGGTGAAAGTGGTTGCCCCTTTTCTGGGCAAGTGGCTCAAATTCTAACAACAATAGCAATAGTATATAATACTATTACTGGAGCTGCCACCAAATCATGCAGTTTTAGGGACAGAGCAGAGCTACTGCACGTGCCTAGGGGTAGCAGCTTTTCCTACCAAGTATGCTGTGTATGTGGATCTGAGTCCAGAGAGTAGCTCCCAGGAAGAAGAGACAGGAGCCTTACCATGAGGTGGGTGAAAATGCAGTACTGGTTCTATTATGTTCGTGTATTTATTTATTTATTTATTTATTTATTTATTAATTATGGTATGTTTAACCTTTTCCTGACCACTTATCTTATGTATATTATTCAAATGTTTGATACAGTCTATTCCCTAGGCCATCTATAGGGGGGAATGCAAATGTTTGAAAAGTCAGTTGGGTGTGTGTTTTTTCCAGTCTATTAGATAGAAAAAAAACAGACACCCAACTGACTTTTCAAACAATTGAATATCCCCCATAGTGTTAAATATTAATACTGTTTTCCATACAGTATCCAATGTATAAAAAGATTAAGTTTGCATTACATTACATTTACAGCCTACCTCCCTACATTTAATGCCAAACTAAAAAAGTTAGTCAAATTTTGCAAACATTTTAATATTTTACATTTCAATTTATTATGATGCCTTAATATGCACAAAATCCCAGATCTAATTCTACCATGTTACTCACTGATCCACTATAACAAGATCTCTTTGAAATAATATAGCAGTAAGGTATCAGAGTCCTCGACTGAAATCTGTAGATAAAAGTTGCCTTTATATCCAGAACAATTAATTACAAATAGAAAATAAATGTTTCCATAATTCACTGTCACCTACTAATTTGCTAAACAGGCCAATGCTGTTTGTTTGCTTTTGCAACTTTAACAACCCAATTATTTGTAGATTTCAGATGTACTTCGTAGCTTGTTACAAAAAACTTTTGAAACGTGGATGGTCTCAATGTGGCGCTAATGGGTGTACCATAGGATGTCCAAATACCCAAAATGAAAGGAATACATAATACGCAGTGATAAGCAAATAATTAGGGTTTTTAAAGAGACTCTAGGACACCCATCACCATGCTTCTGTGGAAGGACCTATGTGCCCGAAATAAGCTGGTGATGAGAGACCCCTAAATGGACTGTTTTCCATCTGGATGGGTAAGCGTTGTGCACTGTGAAGCAAGCTGTATCCATGGCAGGCCGAGCGACAGGTGGGGACTAAGGGGACATCTGTACCAGGCCCCGAGGTTCAGAGGAACCCAAGGTTTGGGTGGTCCCCAAACACTCAGTGTCACAATAGGGTTGGATCTGGGCAGTGCACAGTTGCATAAGCACTGTGATTCTTCTCAGGGGAGGTGTTATTTGATTGGCATGCACTGCTCAGCAAGAAGTTGTATTTGGAGGGGGAACAAGTTCCGCCTCCACTGCAGAACTGCAAACAGAACTTCTTGCTGACTAGTGTCTGCCAATCAAATAACTCCTCCACTGCAAGGAGTTACAGAGTACTCACTCGTGCTGCCAAGTTCTATAGATGTTGCAGGTGGCGCAGGCGCTTCATTGTGTTGGCCAGCTAACCTCTGCCTCCTGTGGTGTGCCCTGCAGAGGAACAGCAGAGCCTGATGATAGAGCCACGCAGGCTTCCACATGCGTATCACTGTTGGGGCTGCCCCTTCCAGCCTGAGATCCCTGGAATCAGAGTGGGAGGAGGATTAGGAGGATGTAGCATGTCAGTCCCTTTCCAGCTGTGTCTGTTTCCCTTGCGATCTGGTATGTATTTATCTACCTTTATTATACTAGTTTTCCCCCGTGATCCACCCCCTACACCTCCTTCGTGATCGCGTACACCCCCCTTCAATTGCATCATGCAGCTCCTCCTTCCCCACGGGAAAAATGATCAATCCCGTGATTCCTGGGATACCCGGGCTTGGTTCCCTTGCAATGTCCGCCACTGTCCCGCACTCTACCGCCCTGCGCGGACCACATAATAACTAGAGATGAGCGGGTTCAGTTCTCAGAGAACCGAACCCTACCGGACTTTGCCTTCCGAGCCCAGATCCGAGTCAGGCTTGGGTTTTCCCTGCTGACTCAGAAACCCGAAGGTGGCAAAACGTCATCATCCTGCTGTCGGATTCTCGCGGGATTTGGATTCCATATAAGGAGCCGCGCGTTGCGACCATTTTCAATCCAGTCTCGGAGAGTGTAGTGAGAGGACGTGTCTCCGTCCTCCAGTGTCTGTGTGGGGGCGGGAAAGTGGGGTTGCAAGTCTTGTGCCGTGTTGTGCTGCTCAGTCCAGTCCAGTGTAGTCACAGTGTATTGTGCTGCATCAGTCCAGGCAGTCACAGTGTTGGTGTCCTCTCCTGCCAGTGTAGCTGTATAAAGTGTTGTTGACTGTGTTGTGCTGCATCAGACCAGTGGTAGTGTCCTGTCTCATCAGTCATTCCAGTGACGATATACGCTGCTGCTATATGTCCACTGCTGCCGTATAATAATAATAACAACAACCACAAGTCTCTTACAGTATTGTTGTGTTGTGCTGCATCAGACCAGTGGTAGTGTCCTGGCCATCAGTCATTTCAGTGACGAGATACGCTGCTGCTATATGTCCACTGCTGCCGTATAATAAATATAACAACAACCACAAGTCCCTTACAGTGTTGCTGTGTTTGTGCGGCATCAAACCAGTGGTAGTGTCCTGTCTCATCAGTCATTCCAGTGACGAGGCAGTCACAGTGCTATACGCTGCTGCTATATGTCCGCTGCTGCCGTATAATAATAACAGCGACCACAAGTCTCTTACAGTATTATTGTGTTGTGCTGCATCAGGCCAGTGGTAGTGTCCTGTATCATCAGTCATTCCAGTGACGATATACCCTGCTGCTATATGTCCACTGCTGCCGTATAATAATAATAACAACAACAACAACCACAAGTTCCTTACAGTGTTGCTGTGTTTGTGCTGCCTCAAACCAGTGGTAGTGTCCTGTCTCATCAGTCATTCCAGTGACCAGGCAGTCACAGTGGTATAAGCTGCTGCTATATGTCCACTGCTGCCATATAATAATAATAATAATAATAATAATAATAATAATAACAACCACAAGTCTCTTACAGTATTGTTGTGTTGTTCTGCATTAGACCAGTGGTAGTGTCCTGTCTCATCAGTCATTCCAGTCATTCCTGTGTCGCATATTGTCTCATATAACGCCCAAAAAATAATGGAGAACAAACATTTTGAGGATAAAATAGGGAAAGCTCAAGAACCACTTCCTCCTAATGCTGAAGCTGCTGCCACTAGCCGTGACATAGATGATGAAATGCCATCAACGTCGTCTGCCAAGGCCGATGCCCAATGTGATAGTAGAGTGCATGTAAAATCCAAAAAGCCAAAGTTCAGTAAAAAGAACCAAAAAAAGAAATTTAAATCGTCTGAGGAGAAACATAAACTTGCCGATATGCCATTTACGACACGGAGTGGTAAAGGAACGGCCTATGTTCATGACTAGTGGTTCAGCTTCACATGACGATGCAAGCCCTCAAAACTGAGGCCTTGACACTTATGTTGGTGTTAGACGTGTGTCCGGGATCCGCCATTAGTGCAGTGGGATTTAGACAATTGATGGAGGTATTGTGTCCCCGGTAACAAATCCCATCTAGATTCCACTTCACTAGGCAGGCGATAGCGAGATTTTGCCATTTAATTCCAGTGATTTGGACGTATAATTACAGTGATTTTGCCAATTAATTTCAGTGATTTATAATGATTAATTACCGTGATCTTGCCAATTAATTCCAGTGATTTATAATTATTCATTACAGTGATCTTGACAATTAATTCCAGTGATTTGGATGTATAATTCCAGTTGGAATTGTTTGTGTCGCTTGGCTTAGTTATACAGCTACCTCATTGCACCTCTTCGACATCTTTGCATGAGGTGCTGTTTAGGGCCTAGTTTTTGAAAAGTGCCATCCTGTGTGACACTGCCGTGTGAGTCCAGGGGTACTGCTGTATTAGTCCTGGGGTACTGCTGTATAAGTCCACCAATTGCAGATTTTTTTTTAAAGTGACTGGAGTGTGCTGGAGATGCTGTCAGTGGACCGAACAATTGCGGCCCACTCTCGACATGTAGCCACTGTGTGACACTACTAGATGGGCCAGGTGGTTGTGTCGCTTAGCTTAGGCCTACAGCAACCTCGTGCACCTTTTTTTCTTCTTTGCATCATGTGCTGTTAGGGGCCTTTTTTTTTATATCTGCTCTCCTGTCTGCCACTGCAGTGACACGCCTAGATGGGCCAATTGTTTGTGTCGCTTGGCTTAGTCATACAACTACCTCATTGCAATTCTTTTTCTTCTTTGCATGTTGTGCTGTTTGGGGCCTTTTTTTTATATCTGCCCTCCTGTCTGACACTGCAGTGCCACTCCTAGATGGGCCAGGTGTTTGTGTTGTCCACTTGTATCGCTTCGCTTAGTCATCCAGCAACCTCGGGGCAACCTTTTGGCCTAAAAACAATATTGTGAGGTGTTCAGAATGGGATCCGGTCTGAAGATCGACACTGTTTAGGTTGACCACTATAGGTCGTCAGTCACTAGGTCGACAGGGTTGGAAGGGCAACAGAGTTTCTAGGTCAACATGTGCTAGGTCGACAGGTCAAAAGGTCGACATGAGTTTTTTTGTTTTGTTTTTTCTTTTTTTAACTTTTTCATACTTAATGATTTACGTGGTCTATGATTGGAATGGTAATCTGTGCTGAGCGAAGCGAGGCACCTTGCCCGAAGCATGGCGAGCAAAGCGAGCCATACGAGGGGACACGGTGCACTAATTGGGGTTCCCGGTCACTCTACGAAGAAAACGACACAAAAAAAACCCTCATGTCGACCTTTTGACCTGTCGACCTAGCACATGTCGACCTAGAAACCCTGTCAACCTTCCGACTCTGTCGACCTAGAGACTGTAGACCTATAGTGGTCGACCAAAACATTGTTGACCTAGACACTGTCGATCTAATGATCCACACCCGTTCAGAATAGACTGGAAATGAGTGGAAATTATTGTTATTGAGGTTAATAATACCGTAGGAGCAAAATGACCCCCAGATTCTGTGATTTTAGCTGTTTTTATGGGTTTTTTAAAAATCATCCAGATCCAAAACCAAAACCAAAACACGAAAGGGTGGTTTTGGCAAAACCAAGCCAAAACCAAAACACAAAAGTAGAATTAGAACCAAAACCAAAACACAAAAAGTGCCAGCCGCACATGTCTAATAATAACATACCCATCTGACTTAGTGGCAGCGTCTGAGCCTCTTGTTGAAGCTCATCGCTGCCCGGCATTGAAAAAATAAAGGGGATTCCTAATCCCAAAATCCTTGGGATTGGAAACCCCAATCCCGGGCAGTTTGTGGCCAAAATCCTGGGAACCCGCCGATCCAGATCCCAGGATTGGCCACCATAGACCCAAAGACATCTATGTTCCAGGCCCCAAGATTTCTGTTGCGGCCTTGATGGGATCTACCACATTGTGTGGGGTATATGCTTTTCTCTTTTATCAAAATGTGAGTGTGCTGTGTGAATAAATTGTTATATTTTGCTCCAACGGTGTTACACTATTGTTCCTTCTCTCTTTACATTTGATATTACAAGTGTGTGAGGAGAATGTGAATGGAGTTGGTGAACATAAAGCACCTAATTGGCCCATTTCTGGATCCTACACTGAGAAAAAGAAAGATGATTGGTTTATCACTATGGGACTGAACTTGTCAACCTTTTGTGCAGCACTGAACCACAGAGTAAGAAAATTGACTTTTCCTTCTCTCTTGGACCTTTATCTTGAACTATATATTATGTACTCTTTTCATTTTGAGCATTTGGACATCATATGGTAAACCTATTAGCGCCACATTGAGACCATCCACCTTTTACTAGTTGTACATTGATTGCAAAGTGGTAAATTCTAGGTCTTCAATAGGCTGCTTTTTGGGTTATTGCTGCACAACCTGGTATTCATTGTTTGTATTATACTAAAAACTTTTATATATGAGTGTTATACTATAGGAATCAACATTGTCTCACTAATGTCTGACCCTACTGTCATGCAGTCTCATGTATACTGGATCTGTTCATCTTGTTTTTGGCACTCAAGGTGCACTCTCCCAAGGATCTTGGTTTATCCTTAATCCTTATCAGTGGAGTCACTATATGCTGCTTGTCAGCCAGTGCACCTATTCCTCCCGTCACCCACAATGCACGACTTCTTCTCCTGCAAAGTGGCCGCAAAGACAGTACTTGACTCTTGGGGGCATAGCCACATGTACTTTATTCCCCCTCTCACTGCAGCTAGGTGACACCATCTAAAGGTAGTGACACCAAAATAGCAGAGCAGCTCTGCTATTTTGGTGCCACCTCCTCGGATGGTGTCACCAAAATTGTGTATATGTGTCCATGTGGTAGGGAATACAGTAGAGCTGAGCGGGTTCGGTTCCCTTCCGTGGAGCAAAAGGGCAAAAGCTCGCTTGATCTTGATTTTCACTATGAATACAGACCGTGAAAGCGGGGCCTCACGATCCTTCTGACTTTTTGGGTTTTAAGCGGGAGGTGTCAGAAAAGAACCGAACCCCCCCCAAACATCACGTCCTGAGCCCGGATCCAAGCCTGTCTCATGACTTTCCGCCAGTATTGGAGACCAGAATGTGGCAAAACGTCATCATCCCGCTGTTGGATTCTCGCGGGTTTTGGATTCCATGTAAGAAGCCACGCATCGCCGCCATTTTCACTCCAGTCCTGGAGAGTGTAGCGAGAGGATGTGTCTCTCTCCTAAGTGTCTGTCTATGCGGGAAAGTGGTGTGGCGACTTGCTCTGTCTTATGTGTCATTCCAGTGGTGGTGTCTTGTGCTGCATCAGTTCAGTCACAGTGGTGGTGTCCTCTGCTGCCATATGCCCAGTGCTGCTGTATAAGTTCTGTCCAGTGCAGTGGTGCTGTATTGTCCTGCATCAGTCCAGTGGTGGTGTCCCTGTGCTGCCATAAGTCCAGTGGTACTGCCGTATGAGGCCAGTGATACTGCCGTATAAGTCCAGTGGTACTGCCACCTGACACTGCAGTGCCACTCCTAGATGGGCCAGGTGTTTGTGCCTCACACGTGTTTAGCTTAGCTTAGTCATACAGCTACCTTATTATTGCACCTCTTTTTCTTCTTTGCATGATGTGCTGTTTGGGGCCTATATTTTAAATCTGCCATCCTGTCTGACACTGCAGTGCCACTCCTAGATGGGCCAGGTGTTTGTGCCGCCCACTTGTGTCGCTTAGCAAAGTCATCCAGCTACCTTGGTGTAACCTTTTGGCCTTAAAACAATATTGTGAGGTGTGAGGTGTTCAGAATAGACTGGAAATTAGTGGAAATTAATGTTATTGAGGTTAATAATACCTTAGGATTAAAATTACTTGAAAATTCTGTGATTTTAGCTGTTTATGTGTTGTTTTTTTAAATCATCCAGATCCATAACCAAAACCCGAAAGGGTGGTTTTGGCAAAACCAATCCAGATCCAAAACACGAGCGTGGATCCCGAACCAAAACCAAAACACAAAACATGAAAAGTGCCCACCACGTATCTCTAGCATATAGGGGATAATTCAGAGTTGATCGCAGCAGCAAATTTGTTAGCAGTTGGGCAAAACCACGGGGGTCATTCCGAGTTGATCGCTCGCTAGCTAGTTTTAGCAGCCATGCAAACGCTATGCCGCCGCCCACTGGGAGTGTATTTTAGCTTAGCAGAAGTGCGAACGCTTGTGCAGGCGAGCTCTGCAAAAACAGTTAGTGCAGTTTCAGAGTAGCTCTGAACCTACTCAGCGCTTGCGATCACTTCAGCCAATTCGTGTCCGGATTTGACGTCATACACCCGCCCAGCGAACGCCCAGCCACGCCTGCGTTTTTTCAGACACGCCTGCGTTTTTGCAAACACTCCCTGAAAACGGTCAGTTGACACCCAGAAACGACCCCTTTCTGTCAATCTTCTGGCGGCTGTCAGTGCAAAGAAAAACTTTGCTAGAACCTGAGTACAACCACAAAGGAATTTGTACCTGTATGTCACTTGCGCATTGCGGGGCATACGCATGCGCATAAATGCAGTTTTTCACCTGATCGCTGCGCTGCGAAAATCGGCAGCGAGCGATCAACTCGGAATGACCCCCTCCCCCATGTGCACTGCAGGGGGGGGGGGGGGGGACCGATTTAACATGTGCAAAGAGAGTTAGATTTGGCTGTGGAGTGTTAAAACTGAAATCTAAATTGCAGTGTAACAATAAAGCAGCCAGTATTACCCTGCACAGAAACAAAATATCCACCCAAATCTAACTCTCTGCACATGTCATATCTGCCACACCTGAAGTGCACATGGGTGGTCATTCCGAGTTGATCACTCGCTAGCTACTTTTAGCAGCCGTGCAAACGCATAGTCGCCGCCACGGGGGAGATTATTTTCGCTTTGCAAGTGTGCGAACGCCTTTGCAGCCGAGCACAGCAAAAACATTTTATGCAGTTTCAGAGTGGCTCTGGACTTACTCAGCCCTTGCCAATACTTCAGTCTTTTTGGTGCCGGAATTGGTGCCAGACACCCGCCCTGCAAACGCCTGGACACGCCTGCGTTTTCCCAAGCACTCCCAGAAAACTGTCAGTTGACACCCATAAACGCCCTCTTTCTGTCAATCACCTTGCGCTCGGCTGTGCGAATGGAATGTTCGCTATATCCATCACCCGTACGGCGCACCTGCGCATTGCGCAGTTTTGCCATTTTTTACCTGATTGCTGCGCTACGAAAATCGGCAGCGAGCAATCAACTCGGAATGACCCCCCCCCCCCCATGATTTTGCCTAACTGCTAACAAATTTGCTGTTGCGATCAACTCTGAATTATCCCTATAGATTGTAATCTCTGCTGTGGCAGCGACTGATATAAATGACTGAAGTATTCTCTATAAAGATCTGCAGAATATGTGATCATTATATAATTAGTAAATAAAATACGTAAATAAATAAGTAAATAATCTAAGGTTCACTGGTGCAATCCCAGTGCAACTTGGTATACATCTAAGGGCACTGGTGCAAACATAAGTGAACTATGGGTTAAAAGATAGTTTTGCACTGCAGAGCGGATGTTTTTAACAGTATACAAACAAATGGCCTCCACTCAACCATTTATCTCTCTACTACTGAATACATCCACTTCAAGAGCAGCTGGGTTTTCCAGTCTGACATATTTCATTGGGTAACTATGTACGTTTCCTGACACACAAAATATATTTTTATATTTTTGAACTATTAACATGGTAATAAATGGTTGGATGTATGAACTTTATGTTGTATACAGTAGAAGTTTGTTTTCAAACCTGATGCTTCCAATTTCTCACTCAGGGGCATATTCACCATGGAAAATTGTGAAATGCGAATTTTTAGTTTTCATTCTTCCCCATTTTTTCATTATTCATCAAGCATGCATCATAAATTTATCACTTCTGAAAAACTGCTTATTTATTTACAGATACAGCTTTTCGGAAAGTGATAAATTCCTCCTGTGCTGCAGTCTTTTTTATGTGCTTTTTTTGTCTGCACCCGCCCAGTCCAGTCGCCAAACAAGGAAGTAAACTGCAGGCTCACTTGTATATACCGTACATAAAAATAAATAAATGTGCATATTCAATCGCAATTGTGATTTTCTAGGCTACGGAGCTGTTAATGTTGGCAAGTGATGCTGCAGCCCTGAAATGAAAATAGACGCCCACCGGAGCGATCGCAAACTCATTCACAATTGTGTACACATTTGCAGCCTGTACGCAGAAATGAGGAACATCGGCGCTAAGGGTTGGTCTATGGCTATGCAGAGTGGACACAGCAGTAACGATGCTGGCGCCATGTTTCTCTGCATAGATGATCGCAGCTGAAGGCTGATACATACCCCCAAAAACGGCCATGACATGACTGCAATTTTGCTGCCACGCCCCATTAACTTCCCCAAACAGTTCCTTCCTGTCAATCACTCTGTGTTTAAGTCCTCATTGCGAGTGAGATCGCTGCGACACTTTGACGCTTGCACAGTGTGATCTCAGCACATGCGCAGTCTGATGATAATCGCTCCATTGCATGAATATTGCCCATTGCGTACAAACATGAATTAGACCCAAAGTCCCATCCCTAAAACGTTAAAATGTGATACACCGACTAACATGATAAATAGATGAAGAATGATAGCAAAGAGCTGCTTAGTCCTTAGGTAACTCACCATAACAATGACATTGCCCAAAAATAACTCCGTTGCTTACTGTAAATCCATTTTTTTTTTCCAATATCCAATTTTTTTCCCAGACAGCAGAGACGGAAAATCCCCATATTGCTACTCATTGTTCCTGCATAACAGATGCATGGAAAATCTCTTGTTCCCAGTAGGTCAGGGTCCAATGGAAGGCAAAGGGGAAACCTGTAGCAATTTTAATTTAAAAGATCAGTGATCTAATATTCTATTAAAAAATAATATTTCACTAATTAAATAAACTTAAGTGTGCTAATCAGAATTACATTCAATGGGCTTTTAGGGCCTTATTCAGAACTGGACACAAGCCACATTACTGCTGTGTATTTGGATGCCGCAGCGATGTGAGTATCATAATTGTCTACTCTCCCGGAAAGGCCGGGAGGCTCTCGAAAATCGGATGGCACTCCCAGTCCCCCGGGAAGTGGGCAAGTCTCCCGCATCCCACTCCCCACTGCAGCACCCCCTGCTCACCACCACCAGCTCCCTTCTGAATCCTGTCACACACAGGAGGAGGGGGCGGGGCGATTATGCTATTCACACTAAATTGCACCATCATAACCCCACTTTGCAATGCCGGTAATGTAGGAATTTTAAAGCAGGGGGTGGAGCTACAATGATGTGATCGCATCCCCACGCCCCGTACCGCCTCTTCCATGCCCCCTCCTGTGTGATTTGGCTGCTCCCTCCCGAAGGGAGCAGCCAACAAGTAGGCAGGTATGAACTACATTAATGCCGCAGGAGGCATCTGAGGGAAAAGGACCCTCCTGCCAGCATTGCATCCTAAGATGCAGCCATCAGATCATCTGCGAGGCCATCGCCTACCTGAGTAACCCAGACTATCCTCAGATTGCCCCATGTAGCTGTGTAGCTGAGGCCAGGCAGTCTACGTCGAAAGAAGCATATCCTGCTCTCAGCACTCCAAGAAAACGTGAGCAACACTCCCCCGCCTTCTGGAACTCTGCCCAGCTGTGCCCACTGCCTTATTGACTAGCTGCGTCTCAGGGGGCACGGCATATGATGAAGCAGGACACGTTCTGCACATGATACGCAAAATGGGTCCTAAGCATGCGCAGGCACTCCACCATCGGATATGTACTCAGACCATTGGGTTTTGCGTACATTTACTAGTAAATAGGCCCATAGTTTCTTTATAGTAAATGTATGCCTTGGTAATATATGGAAGAATCATTGCTTTACTCTGCTAAAAAAGAGATGTACTGTACTACAAACTGAAAGTATGTTTAATGTATTGTGTTAGCGATGTTTGTTACCCATTTAGCTTATGTATAAGTCAAATATATTTGTGACATTTTCCCCTTGTTTTATTCAAAATAAATATTCATACAAATGTTCCAAGCATCCAGCACCAGTAGCTGGTAGTGCAATCCTGTTATGATTTCTGAGAATTATGTTGGATAAGCGCTCAGACTGAATACATCTGTAACATGTAGGAATACTGTAATGCTGCACAGCGTATCACAATAATAGCAGCTTTTACTTCTAGCCTTCATTGGCTACTGATCCTGGTTACAGCAGCTGTGCTGTGAAAGTTGTGAAACAGCATACAGTACAGCCCAGTAACTCAGGGATGTTTACGCTGTAACATAAGATTGCTGTGTACAGGTCATAGTTTCATTTATTTTGCTGTGAACTGAAGCATTAAAAGGGAAAGAATGCTAAATGAAGCAACAACAATATCGGCGAAGCTTGTTGATAAAAGAGGTACCGGCCAGCGATAGGGGCTGTTGTGAGACAGGAATAGGGGATAACAGATCATGTTTGGAAGAGAGAAGAGACTGCTGGCTGCATAGCAGGGCTGTTATTATGTAGTTTACAGTCACATTACAAGTGTTAACTTTGAACTTTCTTTTCAAAGAAATGATGCCTTTGATAGTTTGAACCATAGTAACAGATGTAAAGCAGAAATATATGTGCTCAGAAGTCTCAAAAAAATGTGTTGACACATAAGTAGGAAAGTGGCTCCACTGCTCTTCTATAGCTGGTAAGAATCCTTCCCTGCTATACTCCGTATTGTTGCTGACTGTAGCTATAAATGTTGCTACAGGTGAACCATAAAGTGTTTTTCCATGGCAGAACAAAAAGGGGGAGAGGCAATGTCATAAGCCATAAGCCACAATAGAGAGGTCTACTTATTATAGGCTGACCATATTATCCCTTTAACCTGGGACACTCATGAATTACACAGGTTCTGTGGCTGCTTAAAACCAGGTGAAATGCAGGCCTGTTGTCAGCCAGCCACAGAACCTGTAAAATTTATGAGTGGCCCGGGTTAAAGGGATAATATGGTCAGCCTAAGTTATATCTAGTCCTCAGCATTGTGTGACACTGGGTTTAGTGAAAGCTGCATATTTTCCTAGTATGAATTACATATTTATTGAAAATAAATAAAGATAGCAGAGGAATGAGTAATATCCAGGGGATAGTTTTCCATAAGCGTCTTCACGTCAGAGTAGGACTGTGGGAAGGATTCCATTTTCCTGTCACAGAACTCACACACTGAGCAATCACTTCTGGTGCAATAGACCCATTGCTGTAATGAAGCTCTTTATCATCACTTCCAGAAAGGGACTGAGAAAGAGAAATGAAGCTTCTGTGAACCAATGGCACACAGTTGTATACAGAAAGGGCCTGATTGCGTTTGGGGCCAGATAACACTATGGGGATCACTATTTGACAGCTACTTAAATGCTGGGAGAGCAATAAAGGTAACTCTGGGCTGAGTTTAGTTGTACTTGGACGTTATTATCTGATCTGGAAACCTTACTGTTTCCCAGTATTTCCTTTACCTGAAAGTGCTTAGGTATATTATATGAACTTCCTCCGTAGGTCGCCAAAGAGGAGCTACAGGAGTAGCACATCCTTAATATTAGCTGGAAGCCATATTTACACAGAAAATCTCCATGCCAATTTCTAGAGTTTCATTCAGAAAAATATTTCATGTTCAGGAAACGTGTGTGTGTGTGTGTGTGTGTGTGTGTGTGTGTGTCTGTGACACCCCCCACCTCACCTCCCCCCATTTACCATCCACCTTAGCCCCTTGGCACTATGCTGACACGAAACCCATCACTGATGCAAAAGTATTGTTTTCCATGATAACCTAGATGGCATCACTACAAGAATCATAATGGATTTCATTGGCTGAGTTCAGTAAAATGAAACTGTGCAATTGCTTTAGATTGTATTTGTAATTGCCCTACGCATTACTATGGTCATGTAACATTTATGTATTTAAAAAGGGTAATTTACAAATAAAATAAACAAGATATATAGCTACTAGAGTATATATCCTTTATGCATTATATGGGATATATGATGCATATGGTATATATGCATAAGTATTTGCACAACTGCAACTATTTTTACATGGGAGTTCATGAATTTATGCCAGGGTGGTGGCATTACTTGGGATAGGCAATAACTTTTGCAAAGAACTAAGGATGAAATAGAATTGAGGTTACCTAAAATATAAAAAAGGGTAGACTGGATGGGCCAAGTAGTTCTTATCTGCCATCAAATTCTATGTTTCTGTCTCTAGTATGCAACATTCTGCATCTACTGAAGGGAACTGTGTGAATCAGGGATACCACTTGCTGAGTTTGGGCTAGGTGCATGTGGTCTTGGTTTTATAACAACAACCTGCAGAACATGATTATATAAATGTGTTTGAAGACTAGAGAGCGCACCTTTAGAAGGCATTAGCAGGTGCTGCAGAGCTACCTTCCCCTGCAAAAGGACTTGCATTTTACCTGCCTTGTATATGAAAACAAAACGTCTGACAGTATTTTCATTTAGACCCATTTTACACCTTCCAAATGCACAGAAGGCCAGCACAAGTAAAAAGGCCGTGCCCTTACGCTCATGCTAATTAGTGTATTACATAAATAGGACAAACCATTCAGTTAGAGATAATGAAATAAGTCATCGCATAGTAATATGGCGATACAGTATTATCACAAACTTCGAAGTAACATTTTCATTAAATTATGTGTATTTCCAGCAAACCACTATTCTTCAAAAGTATCCTGAAGACTAGGAGCAGTTCTTGAAAACCAGGATGTAAGCATACACATATAAATGAGCTTGGTGCGCAGATATTCATATTTATGTGCCTGTGTCGCCTTGTCTTGCATTTTCAGAAATGACCTTTGCTGAGGTGGAGAGAATTACACCACTGATGAGGCTACAAAATGTATGTAAAGGGGTGAATTAAGGTAAATTCTGCATTGAAGCAGCCCCACAGAGACTTATGGGGGCTGCATTTGTGAACGGAAATGGGGGATTGCAGCAGATATCTCCGCTCTCTGCTGTGGTTCCCCATAGATATATTCAGGCCAGAGGTGTAACTGTGGGAGGCAACAGAGTCAGCTTCCGCCAAGCTTCTGCTCTGAAGGGGGGGGGTGGGGGAAGGGGCACCTCTCCTCCCATTCCGTGTGTTCAGCGACACCATTCAATTAAGTTAATTGACAGCTGCTGCTATCTCTTCCATGGCCAACTCCCCCACTATTCCTTGCACTTTACAAGTCACACCCTCTTTAGTATAGATACACATTTTACAAGTGTCATACCCTCATGCTTAGAAAGCATGAGAATTCTAACTATATGAAGTTTCTTCTCTGACAATTACAAGTAACTTCATATAGTTAGAATTTTCATGTTTCTAGTTCCAGTGTAATAGGTTGTGGGTTCTAATCCTATCTATGACACTTGCAAAATAAATTGTCAGAGAAATAATCAGCATTGTGACTGACTGAGCAGATCTATGTAGTGTGTGCCTGCACGCTGCATAGATCTGCCTAGCTGCAATGGTTTTGAACCAACAATTCTAAATATGCAGGAGCAAATAGCTCCATCTGTAAGGTTATAGAACACAAAAATAAAAATATTTTTTTCTGATGAAGCCGCTGAACCCGGAGGGAGGCGGAGAAACACGTAAAAGGACTCACGTTACTTTTATCCATACCACCGCTAGTGGATACGCTCACCGCCAATTTCAGCTCCAAGCCATTTCACATCTACAGATGGACTTGATCCTTCAGAGATGACTGCCCTCTAAGGTTATAAGCACCAGCAGCCGGGAGGAGTCCTGTGTACATATCTAGCTGGAGAGTGGGGTGAGAATAATTACCTTGTCTGGCCAGACGATTCAAATAAGTCTATTTTGTCATGCTCAATATAGACGGTTATTGACTGCTAAACGGACTGTTCTATATTCTGTGGTTTTCAAGAAACATCTAATTACGGCTATCAGGGACACCAACCAGCCGCAGGAATCAGTGTGTTTCATGTCACGTTGGTATAGTGACATAACATTATTAAGCACTGAATGGATTGCCAGTGCTAAAATGGATTGATCAATCTAGTGTGTCTGTGAAGTTATTCATGAGAAGTGTGACTGTTACTGTTAGGGTCTCCTGCCCTGTGCTGCCACGTCGTCATGGCAACCGGGAGACAAGTGCTAGCGGAGTGACCTGAGCGCAGCTGATACTCCGGTTCGGGTCTTTTGCTGTGCAGTGGTTATAGGCTCTGTGCATGGCAGGGGATCCGGTGCTGGTTTTTGTGCTCACAGTCTGTGAGGTCTGAGTGGGGCGTGGACAGCACCTGCTTTATAAGGCCTCTTCTCAGGGTAAGCAGATGCTGCTGAATCTTTGTTGGTTAGTCAGTTTCTGAAAGTTAGCCAGTACTGTGTAGCTTTGTATTTGTTTGTTGCTTACTGCAAATAGGCCTGGGGATTTGGTATTACACTCTGCCAATCCAGACCTAGCAGTAAGACTGGAGTCAGTCATTTAGCTTGCTGGGGTTCTGTTACTACTCTGTGAACTTAGCAAGTTTGCGGCTGTATTCTAAGACTTGCCTGTCTAATCCTGTCTCACTGTGCTAGGTGTCAGGGGTCAGTTTAGTGGCAGTAAGCTGAACCTGTGCACTGCAAGTGAGAATTAGGATTGTGGAGACTCTTCTTGTGTCTATCATTCCATCTCTGACCAAGGAGTTTACTGCCACACCCGTTGGTAACCCTTTAGGGTTTTGCTGTTGCCCTTAGCAACAGCATTTCGGGTTCTCTACGTATTAAAACACAACATCTTGCTTTTCCCATCTGAGCAGTTCTAATACAAGGGAGATACCCAGTTCCTTAGCCTCTGGGCTTCTCTGTTCACTTTGTGTGTATTTTGTTAACCTATCACCTTCTGTGTACGTTATGTCATATTCCCCAGTCTGTCTGTAAGTCCATTTGTTTTGCATAACAGTTCAAACACCAGTACATTCCTGCAGGCACTGGAGTGCATAACAGTCCTGACACCAGTACTTTCCTGCAGGCACTGGTGTGCATAACAGTTACTTATTAGTTACAAAAGAAAGTTGTTTAGAGTGCCATATTGTTACATTCTTTTAGCGATTTAGTGATATTAATTCCTGACTGAGCCTCTATACATTCTTGTGTTTATTCAGACAGATATTTTAGGTGGGAGTGATTCCTTGTGGATGTATTAATTAAGTTTTAGTGTGTCTATTCACATAAGATATTTTATTAGAAGAACAGGCTGTGTCATATATGTTTTTTAAATTTTAGTATACCAGTCATTTAAATTCACCGGCCGGTGGTTTTGGATTCTTGAATGTAATTTTAGAATGAAATAGTAATATCAGTAAATAATAAAAAATAAAAAAATCTTTGCCCAACTTATGTGCGCTGCAATATTTTTTGCTTTTTCCATCTGTAAGGTGTCTGCCTTCAATGTAACAGGTCATGGGTTCTCATCCTGGGTAAGACTGCTAAGAAATGTGTGATTTAAAATAAATGACAATCTGAAATATATATATATATATATAAAATTCGAATCACTCCATAAATACATATATGTTGTGTGTGTGTGTGTGTATATATATATATATATATATATATATATAGGGGAAGGGGCACCAATATTTATCTTGCCTCCGGGCAACTGGGACGAACTTCGCCACTGAATCAGGGGCTATATAATCTCTGCATGTAAACAGCCAAAATTGGTGTTTTCTGGGAATATCGTACAAATATGATTTTTTATAAAGAATTTTTTTATTGAAGCATCACATGTACAACTTCAGATAGTATTCCGGTATACAAGCATTTTGAACAGTAGGGCCACAAGGCCATAGATACAAAGGTAGTATCAACTATAGTTGTACCAATGAATAGCTGTAGGAAACATGTATAAACAATCAATGATCAGTAAAATTACACGTAAAATGGCATGTTCCCGCAATGACAAATTACAATACATTAGAATGAAATGATTAAATTAAAACATAAAAAAACACAAATATGATTTGATAAGCAGGCCCCTCTATGTATGTTTTTATTCCGTGCGTAATGCGTATTACATATTGTGGGTAATTCAGAGTTGATCGCAGCATCAAATTTGTTAGCAGTTGGGTAAAACCATGTGCACTGCAGGGGGGGGGGCAGATATAACATGTGCAGAGAGAGTTAGATTTGGGTGGGTTATTTTGTTTCTGTGCAGGGTATATACTGACTGCTTTATTTTTACACTGCAGTGCAAATGGTTTTGCCCAACTGCTAACAAATTTGATGCTGCGATCAACTCGGAATTAGCCCCATGATGCAGTATTTTTTTATATTGCTGCAGTTATCCTTTTTGAATTTTCATCATTTGCCTTGTTGGACCTGTACATTTTATGTACTGGTTCCCACTGTACTGCAGAATTTTGTGATATCAATTATATTGATTTTTCTTTTAAAGAAGCCAAATACATTAGCCTTGTTTCTGCTGTTTAGTCCTGTTGAAAAAGTTAGTAGTCACTAGCAGGGCCGGTGCAAGGTTTCTCGGCACCCTAGGCAAAACTTCTGCCTACTGCCCCTTCCCCCTACCCACCCTTCAGATGAAAGGCATGCTGCGGCTCTCCCCCACCCCCAGTTTGTTGCATGGCTGCTCTCTTCTCCCTATCTCCCCAGTCTGTGTGGGTGCCTGCTACTCTCACCCCCCCCACTCTGTTAAAAGTCTGCTGTCCTATCCCCCCCCACCATCTGTATGCATGCTGCTGCTCATCCCCCCCAAACTGTGTGCATGCCTACTGCTCATCTCCTCTCCCCCCCCCCCCCCCCCCCCCCCCCTCAGTGGACTGAAATGCAGAGAGTACACTGTGCAGCCACTACCTGCAGGCTGTGATGCAGAGTTGGGACTGAGTAGTCTGTGAAAGAGCCTGGAATGAAGAGCAGTGCTGCATGTCACCCCCAGCCAGGACTCCAGGAGCTGTCACAGTTACTGCCTGTGCCTTGTGGAGGTGGAGACTGCAATACAGGAGCTTAGCAGTCACGGCTACTGTAAGATACGAGTCCTGGGAGGATTGCAGCGGCTGTGAAAGATAGGACCACGCTACCTTTTTCAGGCAGCTGTAGCAGGCCGCCCCCTCAGGTCCCGGCGCCCCTAGGCAGCTGCCTACAGCTGCCTAGTGGAAGCTCCGGCCCTGGTCACTAGACATAAGAAACTTTAATTTATTTCTTACATGGAATATTAAGTTGACAGAATGTTGCCACTGGATCAAAACTGTAATATTTTTGAACATATATAATGGATTATACTTATAAAACATCTTAGCAAACATCTTGTTATTTAAACACTAATAAAATAATTTTGTATTGAATTAAGAAAAACAGATTTATTGGCATAATACCTTATATCTCTGGTTATTTTGCAAATCAAACCAAGTTTTACTTATCTCTTGTTTCCAAAGACTAGAAAACTAAAACGCAGCACAATCAGTGCAACACACTAACATAGTAAGAAAAATATTTAAAATTAATATAATACATTGCAATAGTAAGTTGTATTTAATAAACAGTAATATGTACTACTTAGTTTAGCCCTAGGTTATCTGTCTATGGAGAATATTAAGTAATTGCATCCATATCTGACAATGTTCTATTGCCGGTTTGATTATCTAACTTCTAAAGTATGCTTGGCAGTCTCTGGAGAAGGTGAACGACCTGTGACCTGCAGGAAGAAGATAGTTCACTCAATTCAGTTAGTCTTAAACTTTTCATCTTTACAGTTAAGTATAAGAGACTATGGGGTATATTAACTAAAATTCGTATTTTTCAGAATGAGATTAAAGTTTAAACACGAATGACATCGAATGTGTGAATTTGCAACTTTTTTAATTTATTACGCCTCATTTACTATGCTGTCGTGTTTTGATTATTTCCATTTTTCGATGTCGATGTCATTCGTGTTTTTCCAAGGTAGAATGCGGCCGATTTTGTGGATTTGCGGCCGTGTTCTCTGTTTTTTTTCCGACTGCGTAATTTTTCGGTTACGGCAGTGTTTTTCCGTTCCTGGACGCATTTTTTTTCTAAGTTTCGTTTTTGTCACTCGTCCGTGATTGGTTTGATTCATGATGGAGGAGTGTCTGTGCTCATTACTATAAAACCGCCCCAAACCGTCCGCACCTCGTGGGTTTAGCTACTGGAGAGGTGAGAGGAAGGTGTGTTTGGAGTTGGTGAGTTGATAGGAGTTTTTGGCGGTTTTGAGGAGATTCTTTGAGATTGTTGAGTGCTGTACTGTGTGTGTAAGTAGTCTTGTCATACTTGTTGTGTAGTTATTTAAAAGTCTGTCTAGTTTTTTGTCTTTGTTTTTTTTTTAACGTCTATTGTCATTGTTTGTGAGTGAGTGTGTGTGTGTGTGTGTGTGTTTGTGTGTGTGTGTGTGTGTGTGTGTGTGTGTGTTTGGTGTGTGGTGTGTAGTGGTAGTGGAGGAGTGTGTTTACTGTGTTTTTTTTTCTCAGTGTTATTTGTTGTTTGTCCTGAATATGTCCCAGTCAGAGGTGAGTGTGGTGGAGGAGGTGAGTGAGAGGGAGGAGGTGAGTGAGAGGGAGGAGGTGAGTGAGGTGGAGGAGGTGAGTGTGGTGGAGGAGGTGAGTGAGAGGGAGGAGGTGAGTGAGGTGGAGGGGGAGGTTGCTGCTGCGGCCTCGAGTGATAGTGACAGTGATGGTGCTGTGGCTCGCAGCCACGCACCACTACAAAGACGGGCCGCAATGTCAAATTCAGCTACGCAGAGAATATGGCATTGGTGCGGGAGCTGATGAGGCATCATCGACAGCTGTTTGGCCATGATGCTGCAAAGGTTTCTTCACGCAGGAAGAGTGTTCTGTGGGGGAAGGTCATTGCGGCAGTTAATAGTGAGGGTGTGGTGAGGAGGACCGAGGACACGTGTCGTAAGCGATTCTACGACATCAAGCGCCGTGTCAAGGCTAAGATGTCTAAGGAGGCTAAATCAGCACGCCAAACAGGTGGTGGCCACCCCTTCCGAGCGTCATATCGGGATTGGGAGGAGCCTGTGCATACTCTTATTCCGCCAGAAGTGGTTGGTGCGACTCATGTCCGGGATTCGGATCGCCCAAGGCAGGATGGTGAGTTTAAAATTTTTGTTTATTTATAATTAAAACATCTGTGCTTTGTCCTTAGTTGGTGATGTAGTTTTAATCACAAATAGTTATGTTTTTATCCTTTGTATTGTCAATTTAGCAGGTGGCCTTGGGCTTTTTCTGTTTTTTTTTATAAAAAAAAGTAAATTGTTGTTGGTGTCTTTAAATGAAGTGTGAGTCATGTGTTTTGCATAATTTTTTTTTAATGGACTTATGGTTATTGTGTGTTGTTCTGAGTTGTCCTTTGTGTGGTTGATGTGATTTTTCATGCATATTTTAATTTGATGCTTACAATTTTGCGCATATATTTGGGGGTACTGTTTGGTTGTTAGCAGCAAACAAATGTGAAATACAGAGCAATATTCTGGTTGTGTTAAGCTACCATGGTTGGGTTTTAAGTAGTATAATATTGTGAATTCTGCACCGTTGTGTATGGATTGGTTGGTGTCATTGTTTCATAATTTAAGTATACACACCCAATGAAGTCAGGCAGAAAAGCATAAGCATAGTTTTGTTTACTTCTCATTAGGTTCCTCATATGTTTACATCACAATAAGGATTTTGCATAAACATATAAACATAATAGAATTTTCATAAGGACAATCTTCATATTTCTACAGTACGAAAGAGACACAGCACAGCCAGGCCACAACCCACACTGCCAAGAGATGCAGATGCTGGCGATGCAGGTAAGAATTTAGTGTATACACATATTCAGAAAACACATAGAAAAGCAGAATGTTAATGTTTATCTTATCACATAGGTAATTCTTCATCAAACACCCCTCCACTAAGACGACCATCACAGGGCTCGTATAGTCTCCATAAGATGGGTACCAAGAGACGCCGGCTTGAGGCTGAATCTCCAGCAGCATCCTCACCACCACAACGGCGCATCTCTACAGTGTCGTCCCTGCCACCACAAGCCATTTTGGCCAGTCCACAAAGCGAGGAACCACAATCCCCTCAGCTGTCTGGTGAGTAAACATAACAATTAATTGTAAAAATATAAAAAAACAGTGGGGTAGATGTATTAACCTGGAGAAGGCATAAGGAAGCGATAAACCAGTGATATGTGCAAGGTGATAAAGGCACCAGCCAAACAGATCCTAACTGTTAATAAGCATATTGGAGCTGTTTGGCTGGTGCCTTTATCACCTTGCACATATCGCTGGTTTATCACTTCCTTATGCCTTCTCCAGGTTAATACATCTGCCCCACTGTTTGTGCACAGCCAAAAAAAATGTGTTACAAATAAACAGTCATCCTTGTAATAATAATCACCAACAGCAAGCACTTGGGGGTAATGTTAGTTATTTTTTTAAATTTTCAGATGTGATGTTGGCCATAGCAACCAATTTTTTTTTGTTTTTTTTTTGTTAGAAACAGCTACATAGATGTTACGTCTAATCCAATTGTTTTGCATGCCCAACATCACCAGTTCTAAACATAGGCCACCTTAAGACATTTTCAACCATATTATTAAATTTCATTTATTTGCACTATATTTATTAAAGTTTTGGCCAGACCACTGACTGCCTTGAACAATGTATGAGTGTATTGCTCAACACATTTATTGTATTGTGTGTGTTTTACAAAAGGAAGCTTCATACACAATATGTAAATGTAGTAATTTGTATTTGTTAGAGTTCTTCGTGTTAGCACATTAATTATGGCTCAGAGTCCAACAATTCCCTGAAACATTTTTCAACTGAATTGGGAAACATTAGAAGCCACATATTTCTACAAAAAGGTGAGCTAAATTGCTAAGTTTAGGCCACAATCTATTTAACATTTCCAACATGAATATTAAGAAGTAATGCATGTTGACATAAAGCTATAAAAAGACCAATGCAAAATATTGACTAAATAGTGGCTGTCTTCAACCCCATACAGAACCATCCATCATGCCCGAGGATGCCCAGCAGGAAACTGACTTGCAGGATTCGTACACACTACACCTGCAAGCGATAGATCCAAACCAGCCAACCACGCCGCAGGACATAACCCAACCACCCCAAACATCCCACAGCCCCCAATTTAGCCCAACACCACCCCAGCCACAAATGGCCCCAGAGTTTTGGTCCAGTTGGGCCACACAACAGGCGTAACACTATGCCTGTCTGAACACCCACACCCAATACCTTGCCAGTCTGCCCCATCATCTTCCTAGACTCAGTCGGAACTCAGGCAGACTGATAGTTCAAGTTGGCAGAGTTGCAAATTCTATGGAGCAGATGAGGGCAGACAACAGCCAAATGCAAGCAGATTTACAATGAATCATGGATGACCAACAGCGGCAGCAACAAGCCCTCATACAAATTATCCAACACAACCAACTAATAAACAAAAACCTCTCCCGAATCATTGCCAACAACACTGCCGCAAATACACAACTCACTGCAAGCCTAAACAACCTGAGCCAAAGCCTAAATGTGTTGGGATCCCACCAACTAAGCTCAAGCTCAGGAACAACCACACCAAGCCAGACCCCAGTTACCTCCCCAGTTAGACGATCCAGCAGAACCAGGACCAATGAACCATCCCAATCCTCTGCACCCAGCAAACAAAAAACAAAGAAATGATGAAGGCTGCAGCAACAACTACAATATGTTACTTTAAAAATAATATTTTTCTAATTGATTCACTAAAAATGCCTGTGTTTAAGGTAATAAATTAATCACACGCAATATGTGTATTGTTTCATTTGCTAATGAGTGACAGTGTAAGTTATACATTTTATTGCCTAACTGTAAACAACATGAGAAATAACAAACAATAACGCAACACAAACAGAATTCAGACCTATAAAACATTTTATAATAGTGGTTAGGCAAGGTTATTTATGACTAAATAATACTTACCGTTAAAATAACGCAGAATCACTTCTTGCCTTACCTGCCTCCCTACATCTTTACTCACATTGTCGCCAGATGTTTCTAACTCACCTACTTGCTGACTGTTTTCTTCATCAACAACATGTGGCAGATGTTGCCACAAACACATGTTATGAAGAAAACAGCAGCAGAACACAATCCTAGTCACCTTTGAGGGACTATACAACAAAAGCCCTGCAGACTTATCCAGACACCGAAACCTAGATTTCAGCACCCTAAAACATCTTTCTATCACATTCCGCGTGGACTTATGTGCATTATTATAATTGTGTTCAGCAGGAGAATCAGGTTGGGACAATGGAGTAAGGAGCCAAGAGTAGCAGCCATAACCACCATCACCTGAAAGACAGATATAGGCAACATTAGGACATGTGGTTTATGGGAAATAACATAAAAAAATGAGGAGGTTGAAGTTAACACACATACACACAACACACTTGGAACATACCCAGCAGCCAGCCATCAGGCATTTGTCCGGCCTCAAACTTATCAAAGAGGGATGACTGACTGAGGATGAAGGAGTCATGGCAGCCGCCAGGGTAACCTGCAACAACACTCACAATTTTTAGATTTGCATCACAAACCACCTGGACATTAGTGGATTGGCCCAGATGTCTATTGGTATAAATATATTGCCTGCCCCTAGGTGGTCTCAGCTCAACGTGTGTGCAATCTATGGCACCCAGCACATTGGGCATGCCAGCAAGCTCATAGAAAGCTACCCTAACTGCATGCCACTGCGACCCCTGGGTAGGGAAGCAGATAGAGGCATCTATGTGGGGATCCAAGAGATCCAAAACCTGAGTGGACATTACAAAATATAAGGTGAGTGTCATGACCTGTAATCAATACAATACTGTGTTATATTACATAACAGAAGCACCACTTAGATATAGACATGTATGTATGTTTTAACTCACCTGAATTAAATATTTTGAAAAGGTGGGCTGTGAGATACCAATTACATCGCCAGTCACAGCCTGGAAGCTGCCAGTAGCCATAAAGTGCAACACAGCCAGGAGTTTGTGCAGGCCTGAGACAGAGCGAGAGCGTGCTGTTTCAGGGTCTAGGTCCAGTTTGACAAGGTCATACAGACGGAAAATGTTGTTTCTATTTAGCCGGAACATCTGTATAACCAGGTCATCGGCCAATGCGTTCAAGTTTAAACGCCCCCTAAAAAAACGAGGCCTGCGCAGCCTCCGCGGCACCTGTACAACCTGCTGACCATGTTCAGTTTCCTGGCCCTGGTTTATTGTAGCCTCATGGAGCAGTCTCAGGTATCCCCCAGCAAACAAGAAATCAGTACTACACACGGCAGCAGCCATTTCAGAGTGAGAGTTGTTAAAAATGTGCTAGGGTCCCTTTTAAAGGCCAAAAAATTCAGGTGTGATTAATGTATAATTGGAAACACATGTAAACACGCTTCTCAAAAGCAGGTCTACTTTTTTTTAGCCTTTTTTTACGATTTGTATTTTTTCACGGCCGCAAATGCATTTTCACGGTAGAGATTTCAAATACGAATGCATAGTAAATGCATAGTAAATGACCGAGTAAATGCATTTTCACGGTAGAGATTTCAAATACGAATGCATAGTAAATGACCGAGTTCTATACCTAAACAGCCGCGTTTGACCGATGGTGTATTCATTCGTATTTTTCCTACACAGCCGTAAAAAAAATACGAATGCCCTCATCACTGCCGAGATTTGAGTTTAGTAAATTCCCGAGATGACACTTTGAACAAAAAACACCAAATCGGTCAAAATCGGTAGCTTAGTAAATATACCCCTTTTAGAGTAATGGATTACCAATCACACATGTATGTTATTATGCTATAGCGAAATGTACAGAACAGTGCTGAGAAAATTAACACCATTACCAAAATTATTGCAAATTAGTAGTAACTGGTGATTTGGCCCACGCGGCCATTAAATAATGTTGTTTCATTATATATGAGTCACATAAAATTAACTGCAGTAATTAGATGATTTGTTAAATTGTTCTGATTACATCAGCTGTTTTTCGACAGGGACAGAATGTTCCAGCATTAGTGATAGATGTTTCCTTCACACAATAAAAAAGAGAGATTCTGTGGAGTGTAGTTAAAAAAGTTTGTCCTGATTGCGGAAGTGAGTTTGTGACGAAGGTGAATGATGGGAGAATACTGGGAAATGAAGACAGGATGGTCATGCCTCTCAGGTGGGCATGGGGAGTTTGGGACGGACAGCTGGGTATTTTGCAGGAAATTATTGAGCCACTGTGAAATCCCAAAAGAATTTAGCAATGGTTATAAACAGCTAAACATTTTATTTTTAACCATATTGTCCGTATTTACTGCATTTACTGTTAACAAGATTTTTTTTTATTGCCGCTGTTACCTATCTGTTGTCTGTCAGCCACAAGTATATATTTTCCTTGAGGCTTGACTGACCTAACAATAGCTAAGTAAGCAAGTATGACTTCATATATTGGCTTCACAACCCTCATTGTTTATGAAATCCAGATTGTTAGCTCTCTACATGATTTGTCTCATGCCTTCACCTTATCTATGAACCCTGCAAGTTTATGTTTTCTTTGTTATACCGACTGTCCTGTCCTGGCACCCCACAAAATAAATGAGGGTGATAATATGTACAGATTTTCCACAACAATAGTAATTTCTCATATGTTCTTATAGGACAAACTCTATGTCATGAACATACAAATCAAGATGTTGCAAAGAAGCACAAATACTACTATAAAATATATTGTTAATAGATAATAGTAAAAACATAAACAAACATGAATGTCTACTTGCCCGGCGTCCAGTGTTTGAACCACTAGCACAGGGGTTTTCAACGTCAACCCTTAAGTTTCCCCAACAGGTTATGTATTGAGAATTTCTGTCTGTGGCAGCAGCTGGAATAATTACAGATCTAGCAAAATAGATTCATTTACCTGTGCATGATTAAACGAATCCACAAAAACGTGACTTGTTGGTGGTACTTGAAGACTGGAGTTGAGAACCACTGCACTAGCATGTGTATGCCATGTCTATATGAATCTGAATGTGAGCCAAACATGTCAGAGGGCCAGATTCAGAGATGGATACAGTTCACTGTATAAAAATATGTAAAAACAGCAGGAGACGCCTTGCTTAGATAAATGCCTCCTATATGCTTGTTTGATCCACTTCTGCTACCAAAGATGCAGCATTGGATCAGTTGCGTGAACATCGGCCATCTGAGTGACCCTGAGGTTATGCAGGATGGTTGGGCTGTTCATGCTGCCTGAGCCGGGAAATCTGCATCTGAAGGCTGTGGCTCAAGCAACAGTGGTGTATCTATAATGTGTGCAATGTGTGCGGTGCACGTGATCCTCCGAGGTCCAGGGGGGCCCACATTGCACATCCTGTAGCCATTTCTCCCACACCGGTGGCAGCATCTCTCCACAAATCTCTGGGTAAAGTATGCAGCACCCATTTTCCTTGAGTTTTGTGCATGCGCAGTAAGGAAATCTTTTGGAAAATGTCTGCCGCACCATTTCCCAGGAGATTTGCGCAATCGAGTCTGTGCCCCGCTAGTGGTTAGACTGTGCTGCCGGGCACTGGCTACAGAGAAGGGGGCCCGGAAGGAGGAGGTTGCACATGGGCCTTCTCCTCTGTTAATACACCCCTGTCAAGAGGCACTGCGTGGGCCATGTGGGATCCCCTCTGAACATGTGCATCGGATTTGTGTACATCTCAATCAGGTCCAGGAAACATAACTGATGATTGTTAAGCAGCTGTATGTAACAAAATATTTGCAGAAATACATTATATACTTGAAATTCTTTTTAACATCACAAAATCATGCTGTGCCCTATAAGACTACCCAGCCCTGAGCTCAAGTGAAACAGTAAATGTTTTCTAAATTTTAGTAGCACATATGTAATATTAATTAGTGGATACATTAATTACAGTCTGAATCACTCTAAAAGATCCATGTGTGGGAATGATGCGATATGTTGTCATACTGCACCCGTGAAAAGACCTGGAAAACATGCACTGTTACAGTAGTTGCATATCCCTGAGGACCATAGTTAAGAAATCCTTCTGTACGACATGCAATATCATCCATGTGAATGTTTCTCTGCTTTTTCCATTGAACAACATGTATTTTAAGCAATTTTGTTGGGTTGCTTGGTACTCACTCCTCTTCTCCTTTTCCTTCCTTCATTTATACCAGCATCTTCTCACTGCTTACACCAGCACCAAAATTTGGGTCTGGCCATCCCGATGCTGATTTGGGTCTTATATGTTTATAACCTTATGCTTGTTCTGCTATGTTTGGTACTGTAAGTCACATTGTTGTTTTTTTGTGTGTGTTCATACTGTTACCATTTATGTGCTTTGTAAGGCGCTGCAGGCCCCTTTTGGCACCATATAAATAAAGAATGCTAAAGAAAAATCTGAAAGAAGAAGAAAAAAAGGGAGAAATAAGAAGGAGGAAGAGAAAGAGAAGAAGGAGAAGAAGGAGAAGAGGAAGAAGGAGAAGAAGAAGAAGAAGGAGGAGAAGAAGAAGAAGAAGAAGAAGAAGGAGAAGAAGAAGAACTTTGCACCTGGACAAACCATATTGCAATTCAAGGCGTGCAAATACATTGGGGGGGGGGGTGTATGTAGGGTAATACTGGCTGCTTTTGCATGTTGCCCACATATGATGGACAGCTTTATTCTTACACTGAGATTTAGAGTTCAGCAAGGACATGCCCCTCTGAAATCTAACTCTCTCTGTACATTTGAAATCTGCCCCACCTGCAGTGCAACATAGTTTGCCAAGGTGCAATTTTTCCATGCTTTAATTCAGCCTGTGTATGTATAATCAGTAACATTCATTAATACACTAGCTGATGTGCCCAGTGTCAACCGGGCAAAGGTTTACTCGGGAGAACATTTAGGAGTCAATACCCCTTAGTATCCCTACTTAGTGGGTGGCTGCACATTACTGACAGTTTCTAGACCACCCAGCAGGTGCACAGGCAGAGTTGATCAACCATCACATTTTCAAAGAGCTCACTGGTGATGCAGTGTAATACCACTTTTACACTCGCACTCCCGGGTCACTCCCGGGATGCTTCCCGGGATGCGTCCCGGGATGCCTTCCCGGGACTGACCCCTTTCACACTGCACTAAGACCTGGGATCGACCCGGGACAGCCCCATTTACACTGATCCCGGGATATCCCTGCAAATGCACATGTATGTCATTAGAAATGGCCTTTTCTGGCTCACATTGATGAGGTCACACTAGTCAACAAAGGGAGGGGTGGTGCCTGCTCACACCATTGCTGCAGTCATGGCCGACAGAGTACCAGTGTGTATGCCTGAGCTCATTATTCTTTCTGCTTTGCAGATGTTTCATACAGCCACTGACAGCATGATGCAGCTTATCACACTGTGCAGTATACTGCACATATATTTTATGAGGAGGAGGAGGGCGCAATTTATGCTGGATAGGGCTGCTAGTCGCCACCAATATTTGCGCAGGAGGAGAGCCTTCATATCATCCAGGACGAGTATCATACTGAGCGTGAGTATGGGCCCTAACCGCTCATTTTGGTCCAGAGATCGCCGGCACGGAGAAGCCTTTATGAGGACCGTGGAAGCTTACCAGGATGAGGAGTGGATGGCTAACTTCCGTGTGTCTCGTGCAACCTTTAACTACATCCTGGAATTACTTACCCCAGCACTTGACATGCAGACCACCAGGCTTAGGAGACCCATCGAGGCACGCAGGAGATTAGCTATTGCATTGTGGTGGTATGCTACCCCAGGAGAGTACCGCTCAGTCTCATGCTTGTTCGGTGTTGCAATCTCCACCTGCTGTGTCATAGTCCACCAGGTGACTAAAGCAATTGTATCTACCTTATACAAGCGCTTCATATCTCTACCACAAGGACAGCGCTTACAGGATACCATCATTGGATTTGTGAAGCGAGGCTATCCGCAGTGTGGAGGAGCGATTGATGGGACACTCATCCCCATTATTGCCCCACGTGACAACCATGCTGACTATTTTAATAGGAAGGGCTGGCACTCCATCATATTACAGGCTGTTGTGGACCACAAATATTGGTAAGTGTTTATTTTTGGGGTGGTGGGATGAGTTGCATGTGTGAGTTTTACATTCTAATTGTTTTCAATTTTACTGTTCTTTAGTTTCCTAGATGTGTTTATTGGCTGGCCAGGCCGATCTCATGACTCCCGAGTTCTTGCCAATTCTGACCTGTACAACATCGTAGAGGAGAAGCAGGGAGGCTGGCTGTACCCCAAAGAGTGTGCAAAGATTGTGAATGGGGTGGAGATCCCTGTCCACATCATCGGGGATGCTGCATACCCTTTACGCCCCTGGATTATGAAAGGCTACACCCAACAGGTCCAGTTAACCCCAGAGCAACAAACCTATACTCACACCCTGAGTTCAGCAAGGATGGTGGTTGAGAACGCCTTTGGCAGGTTAAAAGGAAGATGGCGTTGTTTGATGAAGCGCAATGATGTGGACCTTATGAATATGCCTAATGTAGTAGCTGCGTGCTGTATACTGCACAACATCTGTGAACTGCAAAATGAGCTATTCCTTCCTGAGTGGACTGTGCAGGACCCTGAGGTTATAAACCCACATGTGGAAGGTGCTTTGTTTGGGACTGCCTCAAACTCCGCTGCAGAACAAATACGCCACACTATTACGTCCAACCTTGCAGCACTGGTACAATAGTGTTTAAGAATCAGCACAACATGTTTGGTGAATGAAAATGTTTTTATTTTGTATTCCACCTTTGATCTTTGGGTTCATTATTTATGTTTTTCCAAAAAAAACACATTGCCAGCAACTGTGTATATATGCATAAACAATGTAGAAAACACTGTAAACATGGTCTACTTTACGCACAAATGGGAATGTTATGCCTAGATTTGCAAACAAGTTTTTATTGGCATAAAAAAAAAAAAAACACTGGTAGGTTTGTAGATACAACACCATAAACCACAGTGTCCCTGCAGTATATTATCACTGTGTAAAAAATAAATAAAAAGTGCTTTAATGTAGACACTATACAAAACAGAACATAGAAAAAAATGAAAGAAGGCACAAACAGTTGTGCATAAACAATGACCACACTGTGGTTATTTAACAACAAATAACAACCAAAAAAAGCAATTCACTGTGTTTCACGGCAAATTGCGCAATACAGTAAACTCTGGGCTTGGCGCACTAGATGGTGCAGTATTTGGGGCATAGTATGGACCAGGATTAAATGATGAAAAACCCTGCTCAGGGGGGTATTGTGAGTTGTGGTGTTGGTTTGGTGCTCTTGAGGTATTGGTCATACGCTCATAGAACGCCATGTTCATTTGGTGCAATTCCCTGTGGCGGTCATACTGCTCTCTACTCATGCGTTCCTGCATTGTCATGACTTGGGAAAGGAATGCATCATGCATTTGGCGTTCTGCCTCTAGAAACCTGTCGAGCCTTGCATCCTCCTGTGCGGACATTGTAGCGTCCATCTCTCGGAGTTGGTCGACAAGGACATTTGACATGGCTTTAGCCACTTGCTCCGCTCTGTTCAATTTCTTCCTTCTAGGCGGTACGGTGTAAACTGTGAAGAGAAGAAATACAAAATGAGCGTATATAAAAATAGCAGCGTTAGCAAACATGTGTTTGTGGCATTAATCCACCTATACACTAGCTACTCTGCAACATTGAACTTTTTTAAAAAATGCAAAGCCCCCCTGCGTGGGGGCAGAAAATGCAAAGTGTGCCACCGTGCCAGCAGCGTGTTGAGCGCAGTGATCCTGCAAGGGGCTCATTAGCGCTCGCCACGCTGCCGCCACACTGGCCACTCATACTACGCACATAACCGGATGATTAACAATTGTGGATTTGTGCTATGAGTGTTAATTTCTAAACATGTACTTACTGTTTTTCTGTAAAGTTGGGGTGACGGCACTTTGTACAGTCCCACTGTCACTGGTCTGAGCATCCACGATGTCTTCAATGGTTGCAGTTATGCTGTCGTCGTTTCTGGATGTGTTTATGGACGGCTGGGATGATGTGTCGCTGTCCTCAGGTGTGTCGTCAATTAACAACGGTGATGATGGACAGACGTCACTGCTTGTCTGTGTCTCTTCTGGAGTGCCTTCTGTAGCAGTGTACTGTGAACTGGAAGACAGACTCACCGGACTGCATATAGCTGTGTTTCCAAAGATATTGGCGCACATGTCATAGTACTGCCAGTCGATACGGCCAACACCGCTCTTTTTCCTGTTGTTGTCATGCACCTTAAGGAAATGCTTTTTAAGAGTTTTCATTTTGTTTAACACTTGCTGCTGTGTGCGGATGATTCCCCTGGCTTGCAGCATCTTGGAGATGTTTTTATAAATGACTGCATCTTTGACTGTGCCTGTGATCTGCCTCATAATTTCCTCCTCTCCCCTAATGCTCAGCAACTCTCTCACCTCCTGGTCTGTCCAGGTCGCCATGCTGCCTTCCTCACACGCATCAAGGACGCTCCCCAGGGCTCTGAATGATGACATCATCTTTCCTGAGCCCATGAAAGCTCCAATCGGAGGCCTTTTAACAGTCCCGGGTAGTGAATCCCGGGACGGGCCCTTTCACACTACCCAGCTTCCCGGGACGGTCCCGGGTTCAACCCTGCTTTTGACCTGGGATGAAATCCCGGGATGCTCGTCCCGGGAAATTGTCCCTGTACCCATTTACACTGAGAAGAATCCCGGGATGATGCGCGTTCACGTGCAATATCCCGGGATTTTTCTGCGAGTGTAAAAGGGGTATAATTGGCTGGCGGACGTTTTGCCACATAACTCCAAAACAAAACAACCAATGAGAATACCATTCTGCATATTGATAGAGCAAGACCTTTAATTTGGCTCATGCAACAGCATCATAGAAATAAGTCATTCATAAAAATCACCCTTACGCTATTAATATACAGATATGTGTAATAATATATTACACAAATATATTGAACTTTTAGTATTATAAAACTTAATATAGTTGAATTAAAATGTTCAAGACGTTTAAGGAAATAATGTTGTCTACTCTCTGAAAATAGTGACATACTGTATGCAGAAACATTTCCATGTGTAAGCCACTGGCATTAGATTCATTTCACTTTTTCTTTTGCTTTAGAACTCTAGCATAGGATCTGCCGATACTGATAGTGATAACACCTTGTATTTGGTCAAATGCATATACAGTATGTGACGAGATTGTTATAAAGGCTTGAATCGCATACGGGATTGAGGACCTATAAGAACCTATAAAATGTTAGGTTGAGAATGGTTTCAGCAGTGTACAATAATGTTTGTGTGAGCCTCTAGTCTGCCACATACATGGGAACCTGGGTGGAGTTATTAGAGTTCATTGGTAAGCATTACTACTATTGCGGGGTTCTGTCCCCAAAACAAGAGCATTGCGTTAAGGTCATCTTTACACCATGATACAAATCCTTTCCAACTAGCTGGCTATTTCCTATGTTCAGCAATTTGTGGTGTTAAGTAAGTGCAGAGAAAATTGGGTTAACACCTTCTTGATATGGCTCATCTCAAAGACAGCTTGGAGTCCCAGACAAGCAGGGACGCATGGTGAGGTAAATAGCTCAGGAGGCACTGGTTAGTACCAGAGCCATATATGAGCCCAAGACTTTATGCGGGCTTAATACACAGGTGCAGCAGTATACACTGCTTGAAATTTGGTGAGTTATAATCAGAGATGTGCAGGGGCAAATGCAGGATTTACTGGGTGGGGGGGGGTTCTATAAATAAATATATTATTTATACAGTATATATATACACACACACACACACACACACACACACACACACACAATAATAGATATACAGTATAAAGAGGTCAAGCAGTAACTTGGAGTCTTGTAAATCTATATGTGCAGGGGCAAATGCAGGATTTACTGGGCGGGGGGAGGGTTTCTTTAAATAAATATATTATTTATACAGTATATATATATATATATATATATATATATATATAACAAATCCAGCATAGAATGCACTCAGAGACTGTCTCAGAGGTAAAATGTTCAATGTATTGGAAAACACATAGGCAAACGTTTTCAAGGCCAAAGCCCCGTCCTCAGGCCAATACAAAAATCTACAGCAAGTAACAGAACATACTCATCCACCTAAATACTCATCACCAAGTCCATCTCGCGCTCACCGCCATCCTCCGGAGGCACGTCCTGCGGAAGTCTACCCAGCCGCACTTCCAGACACGGAGCCGCCGTCACCATAGAGACACAATGTGTGCGTTCCACCAGGCTGGCTTCCTTCCTCACCCGGGTTCAGCTGGGGGTCACCAGCAAGCACCAGATCCTGAAGGCTGCGGGAACCCGAGAGGGACAAAAAAAACATACTGTAAATAAACAATACAGGAAATAAACATAAAAACAAACATAAGTGTGAAACAATGACGAATAAAGATAAAGAAAGAAATGCAGAAAAATGGAAAAAAAACTCATATTTCTGACTAAATAGAACTACACCTTATATAAGAATATTCCAATTGATTTTATCATTAAGACCTCTAGGTTTAGTGGTCCCTAACCTGATAATCCACTCAGATTCTTTAATGAGAAGTTTTTTTAGCCCGATCTCCCCTACAAAGTGATTCAGGTACATGATCGATTATATAGTATTTCAGGGATTCTAAGGGGTGTCCAGCTTCCTTGAAATGCCGTGATACCGGCTGGTCAATATCCTTCCCCTTAAGTGTCATGTTAATGGCCGACCTGTGGGCATTCATCCGTTCCTTAAATTTTCAAATTGTTTGACCAATATAATATAGCCCACACGGGTACACCACCACATAGACAACATAAGGGTTATTACATGTTAAGACAAATCTGATGTCATATAACTTATCCAAATGGGGATGTTTAAATTGTTTACAAGCAACCATATAGTTACAGGTAATACAATTGTTACACCTGTAACAACCGTGGGGTTTAACATAGATATTGGTAGGTTTGGGCTTACCCAACCCAGAGATATCAGCATGTACCAATCTATCCCGGAGATTGCTTCCACATTTATAAGCAGCCATAGGTCTAGTTTTGTCAAAAATCGGAAGGTCTTTGTACTGACAATAGGCCAAAGAGCCGTAGTGGCTCTACGGATAATGGGACTGGCCGTCGTAAAATCACTCACCCAAGGAATTATATTTTCAGTTTTACGTTTGACAGGGTTGAGTAACATGGATCTGTCCATTCCCAAAACTTTAAGTTTTTGTTCCTGCAAAGTGACTGGATTGTAACCACGACTTGTAAATTTAACTACTCGTTGGTCTAATGCTTCAGGAAGAAGTAAAGGGTCACTTGTGATGCGAGCAACTCGCATCATTTGGGACAAAGGCAGACCTTTTTTAAGGGCTGGAGGGTGATGACTTGAAGCTCTAAGTAATGTATTCCTATCCATAGTTTTCTCAAACACTTTAGTCTCAATCCTACCCTCACTGACTGTCAGGTTAACATCCAAAAAATTAGCACCACTGGGGCTACAGCTGAAAGTAAATTTGATACGAGAATCTAGACCATTGATATCAGACATCAATTGAAGAAAGCTCTCCTCACCCCCTGTCCACAAAATAAATATATCATCTATATAACGAGTAAAAAACAAAATCTGTTGGTAAGTTGCAGGATCACTAAAAAACATATATGTCTCCTGAAGAAACATGTAAATGTTTGCATAAGAGGGTGCCACAGGAGACCCCATGGCACATCCTCTTAATTGAAGAAAAAAAGAACTGTCAAACAAAAAATAGTTCCGTCTCAAGGTGAGTTCTAATAGGGTCAGAAAGAGATCATGGTCAATGATAGATGATGGAAGATTCATTTCCAAAAAGCTTTTCATAGCAGCCATACCACCCTCATGGGGAATGGACGTATATAGACTACATACGTCCAGGCAGCATAACAAAGTTCCTGGTGGTAAAGGTCCTAGATCCAAAAGTTTGTTCAAAAACGATGTAGTGTCTTTGAGAAAAGTTCTTTGTTTACATAACAGAGGCTGTAATATACTGTCCAGAAATTGGGAGACAGGCTGAAGGAGGGAATCACGGGCAGAAATGATGGGTCTGCCCGGCGGATCCAACGGATCCTTGTGGATCTTGGGTAACGTATATAGAACCGGTACCACCAGACATTGTACCCGCATAGCCTTCATTACCTTAGCTGGAGGTTTTTCCTCTCTCTGTGCTTTCTCCAAGATGCCAAATAATTCCTTCTGGTACATAGAAGTAGGATCGTTTCCAAGCTTCATGTAAACCTCACAGACCGCCAGTTGGCAAACTATTTCAGATCTATATATTTCCAGATCCTGATTCACTAAGGCCCCGCCCTTGTCAGCAGGCCTAATTGTGACATCTGTGTATGATTCAAGATCCCTAAGAGCCTTGTATTCACTTTTGGAAAGATTAGGACGCAGCTGGCACGGAGTGGCAACATATTGGTTCACTGAATCATCCAGTAACCTACTAAAGGACTTCAAAGACGGATTAGTCTAAACCGGGTCAAAATTAGATCTGGAAGCAGATTGCAAAAAGGACGTGAAAGGACCAGGATCATCCTGCTGATTGGAATGTTGGACAAATTCCTTCAGTCTCAGTTGTCTAGAGAATTTATGTAAGTTTAATTTCCAGTTGAAATCTTTGTGCTTATTGGTCGGTACAAAGCTCAATCCCATGATCAGGACCCTAGATTCATCTGGAGTAAGGTTCCTATGGGATAAATTGAAAATCAGGTCTTGTTCTTGTTCAAGGTGACCTTTCTTGGTTCTCTTATTCTGCCCCCCCCCCCCCCCCCCCCCGACAGGTGGAAGTGATCCTTGGGCCTTTGTTGCCTCCATTTGTCGCTGTTCTAAAGGGATCAAGGCTGATCTACTGGAGTCTTCAGAATCCAACACCCGGAAGTCACTGTCATTACTAGATTTCTGATCATTCTGGGCAGCTGGAGATCTCTTATGCCAAGATCTACGTCTTCTTACTGACGATCTGTTCCACTGGGAGGATTCACCACCATATAGCCATTTATAGACCCGGTTTTTCTCAGAATCAAGATCTACTGCTGTCTTCTTGTTCCTTTTGAACTTCAGTAGATCTTTCCGGTATACGTCACACTGCGACTCCAATTTCTGTATCCAGTTTTGACTAGAATCCTCTTCAAAATGATAGTTGTGATCTTTTTCATAGTTGACAATTTTGGATCTCACCAGGTCAAGTTCCCTATTGGATTCTTCCACCACCAAGATCATTAAGTCGAATGCACATTTGTTGAGGATGGCGATCCATTTCCCCACAAATTCCGGATTATACCTTCCAATTGTTGGTACATTTCGTACCCTAAACCCCCTCGGGATTTTATGTTCTCTAAAGTAGTTAGTGAAATACTGTGTAGTAAAAAATCAGTCTCCCGTTTCTTCAGCTTCAGCAGATGATAATAGACATCCTCAGCTTTTAATACAGGATCAACCAGGGTGATTGTTTCTTTGGATAAGATGTTTTCAATCTCCGTATTGGAGAAACTATACGTCTCTCCCGGTGGTGTAATCAACATCCCCTGGAAACCTGCTATTTCATGTGCATTGGAAGCATGAGGTGTTTGATCCATAATGCAAAGCACCACACAGTATACACCAAACAGGTACAAAAATAGGCGTGAGTAGTAAAATGAAAGTACAATAGAAGCAGGTGCCTTGCAACAGGTGCTGACCACAGCACAATAATAATAATCCACAATCTGCCGGCACTCAAGTAACCAAGTCCAACTGCTCAGGTGACACTTCAAAGAAAATCACATAACAAATCCAGCATAGAAGGCACTCAGAGACTGTCTCAGAGGTAAAATGTTCAATGTATTGGAAAACACATAGGCAAACGTTTTCGAGGCCAAAGCCCCGTCCTCAGGCCAATACAAAAATCTACAGCAAGTAACAGAACATACTCACCCACCTAAATACCCATCACCAAGTCCATCTCGCGCTCACCGCCATCGTCCGGAGGCACGTCCTGTGGAAGTCTACCTAGCCGCACTTCCGGACACAGAGCCGCCGTCACCATAGTGTTAGGGTCTCCTGCCCTGTGCTGCCACGTCGTCAAGGCAACCGGGAGACAAGTGCTAGCAGAGTAACCTGAGCGCAGCTGATACTCCGGTTCGGGTCTTTTGCTGTGCAGTGGTTACAGGCTCTGTGCACAGCAGGGGATCCGGTGCTGGTTTTTGTGCTCACAGTCTGTGAGGTCTGAGTGGGGCGTGGACAGCACCTGCTATATAAGGCCTCTTCTCAGGTTAAGCAGATGCTGCTGAATCTTTGTTGGTTAGTCAGTTCCTGAAAGTTAGCCAGTACTGTGTAGCTTTGTATTTGTTGTTGCTTACTGCAAATAGGCCTGGGGTACTACACTCTGCCAATCCAGACCTAGCAGTAAGACTGGAGTCAGTCGTTTAACTTGCTGGGGTTCTTTTGCTACTCAGTGAACTTAGCAAGTTTGCGGCTGTATTCTCAGATTTGCCTGCCTAAATCCTGTTTCACTGTGCAAGGGGTTCAGGTGTCAGTTTAGTGGCAGTAAACTGAACCTGTGCACTGCAAGTGAGGATTAGGATTGTGGAGACTCTCCTTGTGTCTATTATTCCATCTCTGACCAAGGAGTTTACTGCCACACCCGTTGGTAACCCTTTAGGGTTTTGCTGTTGCCCTTAGCAACAGCATTTCGGGTTCTCTACGTATTAAAACACAACATCTTGCTTTTTCCATCTGAGCATTACTAATACTAGGGGGACACCCAGTTTCTTAGCCTCTGGGCTTCTCTGTTCACTTTGTGTTTATTTTGTTACCCTATCACCTTCTGTGTACGTAATGTCATATTCCCCAGTCTGTCTGTGAGTTCATTTGTTTTGCATCCCTATCCGTTCAGACACCAGTACATTCCTGCAGGCACTGGTGTGCATAACAGTTCAAACACCAGTACATTCCTGCAGGCACTGGTGTGCATAACAGTTCAGACACCAGTACATTCCTGCAGGCACTGGTGTGCATAACACATAGAGACGCAATGTGTGCGTTCCACCAGGCCGACTTCCTTCCTCGCCCGGGTTCAGCTGGGGGTCACCAGCAAGCACCAGACCCTGAAGGCTGCGGGAACCCGAGAGGGACAAAAAAAACCATTCTGTAAATAAATAATACAGGAAATAAGCAAAAACAAACATAAGTGTGAAAAAATGATGAATAAAGATAAAGAAAGAAAGCAGAAAAATGGAAAAAAAATCATATTTCTGACTAAATAGAACTACACCTTATTAAGACTATTCCAATTGATTTTATCATTAAGTCCTCTAGGTTTAATGGTCCCTAACCTGATAATCCACTCAGATTCTTTAATGAGAAGTTTTTTAGCCCGATCTCCCCTACGAAGTGATTCAGGTACATGATCGATTATATAGTATTTCAGGGATTCTAAGGGGTGTCCAGCTTCCTTGAAATGCCGTGATACCGGCTGGTCAATATCCTTCCCCTTAAGTGTCATGTTAATGGCCGACCTGTGGGCATTCATCCGTTCCTTAAATTTTCAAATTGTTTGACCAATATAATATAGCCCACACGGGCACACCACCACATAGACAACATAAGGGACTGAACTGAACTCATCATCTTCCCCCCATCCAGAGCAACACCCCCGACCAATATCTCCATCATTGTTGACAACACCACCATCTCCCCCGTTCCCCAACTCCGCTGCTTGGGCATCACTCTTGACTCCTCCCTCTCCTTTGCACCCCACATCCAAGCTCTGGCACAATCCTGTCGCTTCCAGCTACGCAATATTGCTCGTATCAGGCCATATCTCTCCCAGAGTGCAACTGTTATGTTCCTGGTGCTCAGAACAAGGGAGATGTTATGAAGCGAGTCCAGAGCACCAGGACGTAATGCTGGGAAAGGGGAATGGAAAGGGAATAGCCCCTGGCGCCCTAACTCCGTTGTCTCGCCCGTGTGGTCAGAAATCCCCTGCGAGACTATGGTTGCTTGAGCCCATGGCAGCCGCGTTTGAAGGGCGGATTATGTCTGCCCAACTCCGATGCCCCCTCAGGTCTTAATGGGAGACAAAGGGAAATCCGAGACAGGGTGATAACAAGGGGCCCTCTGACTAAACAACCAGGCCAGGGGCTACAAGCTAACTGACTAAACCTGAGGTATGTGCGGTAACCCGCCAGGGAAAAGGACAACCAAAATCCACTAGTCCGTACTCCCACCCAGCACCGCTGGATACCAGAGTGGATCTGTGGGAGCGGAATCCTCCGCAAAAGCTCCGGAACACAAATAATAAAAGATAAATAATTAAGCGGCCCAGCCACAACACACGGCTACGCCGTGACTCACGAACACCACTGGATGTTCAAAGGTGCTCAGTCAGGACTCCAGGAACAGATGACGACTTCCGAGTACAGGACAACTGAGAACAGGAACGACCGGATACAGCAGGACTGGAAACACTTTCAGCAAACAGATTCAGCATTCAGGAAGCTCAGGAACTAGCAGGAACCAAGCTCAGAACTCAAGCAGACTGAAAACCCAGAAATATCACCAGCATCTGCAAACTGCAATCAGCCAGCATATAACAGAGAGGCCTAATTAATAATCCAGTGCAGCTGGCCTATTGCAGGACTCCAAGCTGACAAGATGCAATTAGCAGCCAGATGAGGCTGAACACATGGGAACAAGCTGCAATTGCACAGACTCACCAGCGGCAGCAGACAAGAGTAATCTAAAACAGAGCAATGGGAAATCCTGGCATGCAAGACAACTAAATAAACATAAAATAGAAATGAACCACTACCTGTGGTTCATAACAGTATCCCCTCCTTAAGGGTGAGCTCCGAGCACCCCATGACACCCACGGGGAACATAAACAGAAGTATAACATAAAATACATAACAAAAATGCAAAACAGGAATGAGCCACAGCCGTGGCTCATAACAGCAACTAAACTAATCATCTACTCACTGGTCATCTCACGACTTGACTACTGCAATGTTCTCCTCACTGGCCTCGCTTGCTCCCATCTTGCTCCCCTCCAATCTGTCCTGAACTCCGCAGCTAGGCTTATCTTCCTCTCCCGCCACACCACATCTGCCACTCCCCTTCGACAAAATCTACACTGGCTCCCATTCCCCTACAGAATCCTCTTCAAACTCCTCACCCCCACATACAAGGCCATCTCTAATTCCACTGCTCCCTACATCTCCAACCTCCTTTCCCTTCATACTCCCTCCCGCCCCCTATGGTCGACCAATGACCGTCGCCTCTCCACCGCCCTGGTCACTGCTTCCCATGCACGAGTTCAGGATTTTGCCCGTGCTGCACCCCTTCAGTGGAACGCACTCCCCCGCTCCATTAGACTCTCCCCGACCTTGCAAAGCTTCAAACGGGCACTAAAAACCTACCTATTCATCAAAGCATACCCTCCCGATGCATAACCCAGTGCTGAAGCCGCGCCACCACCCCCTGCCTCATGCCATGAACATCTCAGCTTTGCTTGCATACTGCCATCAGGCTACCTCCCACTTGCCTGCACCTCTTGTCATCTGTTTGTTGCCCCTCCCCACTAGATTGTTAGCACTTCAGAGCAGGGCCCTCTTTCCTCTTGTTATCTAAGCCCTCGTTTCGACACATTTCACTCGCAGCTCTCCCCTACTCAACGACCATCTTTATCCTGCTAGTAAAGGCTCATCTTCATCTATGGCCACCAGCCTCTAGTAGTACGATGATCACTTCATCAATACTTACATCTTAGCTGTATTATGTCTTGAGAACGTGTGGTGCTCTATGTTACCTGTACTCTATTTCTGTTATTTATTTACTGTACTGCTATGTTTTGTCTCCCTGTACTGTCCTTTGTACGGCGCTGCGAAACACATGTGGCGCCTTATAAATAAAATGTAATAATAATAATAATAATAATAATAATAATAAGGGGTATTACATGTTAAGACAAATCTGATGTCATATAACTTATCCAAATGGGGATGTTTAAATTGTTTATAAGCAACCATATAGTTACAGGTAATACAATTGTTACTCCTGTAACAAACGGGGGGGTTTAACATAGATATTGGTAGGTTTGGGCTTACCCAACCCAGAGATATCAGCATGTACCAATCTATCCCGGAGATTGCTTCCACGTTTATAAGCAGCCATAGGTCTAGTTTTGTAAAAAATCGGAAGGTCTTTGTCTGTACTGATGATAGGCCAAAGAGCCGATGGTGAGCGCGAGACGAACTTGGTGATGGGTATTTAGGTGGGTGAGTATGTTCTGTTACTTGCTGTAGATTTTTTTTTTTATTGGCCTGAGGATGGGGCTTTTGCCTCGAAAACGTTTGCCTATGTGTTTTCCAATACATTGAACATTTTACCTCTGAGACAGTCTCTGAGTGGCTTCTATGCTGGATTTGTTATGTGATTTTCTTTGGAGTGGCACCTGAGCAGTTGGACTTGGTTACTTGAGTGCTAGCAGATTGTGGATTATTATTATATATATATATATATATATATATATATATATATATGCACACACACACATACACATAATAATAGATATACAGTATAAAGAGGTCAAACAGCACTTGGAGTCTTGTAAATCTATTATATTTATTATATATATAAACATATGTGTGTGTGTGAAAAAGTACACGCACATAGACTGCACACATACACTGCAGAAACAAACATACTGTACATTTAAACAAACAAAAACACACATACCCAAAGCTGCAGAGGACAGACACTGCCAGCTACAGCACTAGGAGGACATACAATATGGAGTTGCTGCTGCTCTGCCTGCGCAGCAGCTCCTACTCGCCGCCAGATCCTTGGTGTAGGCAGAAAGCAGTAGGAAAGATCTCCCTGCAGCAGTAGCTGTGATCATGATTGCGGCTTTAGAGACAGAGACTGTCTCCATCCCTAAAAAAAGCAATTCAGTCCTTCGGGGGGGGGGTTCTGGGTACCCATTCACACCAGTCCCTGCCTCAGTGTAGCTTACAATCTATATTGCCTACCACATGTACACGCACACACGTTCATGCTAGGGTTAATTTCGTTGGGAGCCAATTATCCTTCCAATATATGTGTGATACTAGGATACACAGCAGTTTCTACCTGATGGTTGAACTTATTCAAAATATTTCTGCGAACCCGTGTCCCTAAGTATCATATGCCCTATTTTAGAAACCATCAGGCATTTTTTAGCCATGTTCTATTGCTTTGTGGCCTGTCTGGTAGATAAGAGTATCCAAGAACCGTATGGTTTAGTCCTTTCATGGTAACTTTTAATCGAGATGTACCCCTGATGAAGTCTCGACAAGAGACTAAACGCAAAGGGTTGTCTATCTTTTGTGATGTGATCTCCAATTGACATTCATTGAAAAAGGAGGTTGCAAAAGAAATATCTGCTCACTTATATTTGCCTTGATCCCAATTCCTGGGGGATAGGGAGCAAGTTTACCAAAGAACATTTATATGTACTATGGACACTGATGTTGTTTTAAAAAAAAAAAATTTAAATATATTTTGTGTATGTTAGGGTCTCCTGCCCTGTGCTGCCACGTCGTCATGGCAACCGGGAGACAAGTGCTAGCGGAGTAACCTGAGCGCAGCTGATACTCCGGTTCGGGTCTTTTGCTGTGCAGTGGTTATAGGCTCTGTGCACGGCAGGGGATCCGGTGCTGGTTTTTGTGCTCACAGTCTGTGAGGTCTGAGTGGGGCGTGGACAGCACCTGCTTTATAAGGGCTCTTTTCAGGGTAAGCAGATGCTGCTGAATCTTTGTTGGTTAGTCAGTTCATGAAAGTTAGCCAGTACTGTGTAGCTTTGTATTTGTTTGTTGCTTACTGCAAATAGGCCTGGGGATTTGGTATTACCCATCTATACTACATTGGACTGAGGACGAATATTCACTACAAAGAAGGACAGTACTGCTAATCCTTTCCGCAAACCATCCGGTCACGTGATCCGGAGTTCCGGAAGCAACCGGTTGCCAGGCGACGGAAGAAGCCCGAGACAGCGGAGAGTGGAAGGCGGAGGGGAAGGGAGAAGGTAAGTCCCTGTAGGAGGAGGAGAGGCGCGGCCAGCCGCTCGGAGAGCTCCGGCCGGGTCCACTTCGCCTCTGTGACAGGCGCACACCCCAGGTCAGCGGCCCCACAGAGCGGGCCTGATTCGGGCGCTCTACTGTGGGACGTGCTGCAGGAGGAATAGCGCCAGTCCAGGGTCCTTATTCTCCACTCTAACCAAAGCATACACTACCGCTGTCAACTGTTCATCACTTCACAAGAGAATCCTTCACTTCAGAGCACAGATTAGCGGGACGCCGCTGTCTGTATAGACTTGTAAACCGTTTGGACTTTAGTACATATTATCATTAATATTTTTTTGTGGCATTTTTCTTTTTCTTTTTTTCGACTTTACAAAGATTACAGCATTTGTTCTTTCAATTGAACCTTGCACTTCAGAATTTAAGCTCAAACCAGGAGCGTGCCCCAATCACTGATTGACTTTTAAACCGAATTTATACCTGTTGGGAAAGAAAGTATCTCAGCATCTTAGAATAAACAACCTTAAGTATATTACCTGCTTTTTCATTATTGATTTTAGTTTCACTTTATAACCGTATCATTCACCACTACAAATAGGGTTTGAGCGCTGGTTCCCTGTGGATTTATCCACATCTGTATACTTACCATTTAAGGGGGGGTGGGACACCCCTCATTACCAGCAGCACACTCCGCCTCAGATTAACACCTCAGTGCGCAGAGAACCCATTTCTGTATACTTACTGCAAATAGGCCTGGGGATTTGGTATTACACTCTGCCAATCCAGACCTAGCAGTAAGACTGGAGTCAGTCGTTTAGCTTGCTGGGGTTCTGTTACTACTCTGTGAATTTAGCAAGTTTGCGGCTGTATTCTAAGACTTGCCTGTCTAATCCTGTCTCACTGTGCTAGGTGTCAGGGGTCAGTTTAGTGGCAGTAAGCTAAAACCTGTGCACTGCCAGTGAGAATCAGGATTGTGGAGACTCTCCTTGTGTCTATCATTCCATCTCTGACCAAGGAGTTTACTGCCACACCCGTTGGTAACCCTTTAGGGTTTTGCTGTTGCCCTTAGCAACAGCATTTCGGGTTCTCTACGTATTAAAACACAACATCTTGCTTTTCCATCTGAGCAGTTCTAATACAAGGGAGATACCCAGTTCCTTAGCCTCTGGGCTTCTCTGTTCACTTTGTGTGTATTTTGTTACCCTATCACCTTCTGTGTACGTTATGTCATATTCCCCAGTTTGTCTGTGAGTCCATTTGTTTTGCATAACAGTTCAAACACCAGTACATTCCTGCAGACACTGGAGTGCATAACAGTTCTGACACCAGTACTTTCCTGCAGGCACTGGTGTGCATAACATATTCAGCAGCCTAATACTCCTGTTGAAATTTTGTGGGAATATGGAGCATACCCCTCAAAATACGTTGCAACAGGTGGTCGATCAGGTGCAGGTCCTGACTCGACAATTTAATGATTTGTCCATTAAAATGCACACCTCCCAGGCTGCTGGCGGAGCTCCCGCAGCAGCAGCACCTACAGGGGTTAAGGAGCCGAAAGTAAATCTCCCGGATCGTTTTTCTGGAGATCGCTCGCAGTTCTTTTGTTTCAAGGAGAGCTGCAAGCTATACTTCCGGCTTAGGCCTCAGTCTTCTGGGTCGGAGATTCAGTGTGTGGGCATAGTGATTTCCTTGCTACAAGGAGACCCACAGGTCTGGGCATATGGGTTGCAGCCTGACTGTCCGTCGCTTAAAAGTGTTGATGCTTTTTTTACGGCACTGGGCATGTTGTATGATGACCCTGACAAGACGGCCTCAGCCGAGGCTCAGATTTCGATCCTTAAGCAAGGGCGAAGGCCAGTTGAGGTTTACTGTACGGAGTTTCGGAGGTTGGCCCATGATACCCAGTGGAATGACCCAGCCCTGAGACACCAGTACCGAAGAGGTCTTTCTAACCAGATAAAGGACCAACTGGTACAATATCCCTTGCCTGATAGCTTGGATCAGCTCATGCAGTTATCCATCCGGGTGGATAGACGGCTGAGAGAGCGTAGGCTTGAAAGGGAGACTGAGATTTCCTTCCTTCCCAAGGGAACCTCAGACTCTGAGGAATTTTCTGAGGAGCCTATGCAGATTGGGGCTACCCGCCTCTCCTCGCGTGAGAAGACGCGGAGGAGACAGCAGGGGTTGTGTTTGTACTGTGGGAATAAAGGTCATGTGGTAGTATCATGCCCAGAAAAGCCGGAAAACTTCAGGGCCTGAGGGTGATGGGAAATATCCTGTCAGGCCAGAAGTCAGAATTTCCCAAGAAGACTTTTATCATTCCGGTGACCTTGAAGATCCTCGGTCAAACTGTCAAGACTGAGGCCTTTGTGGACAGTGGGGCCGACGGGGTTTTTATGGACCGCCAATTCGCCCTGAAACACTCTGTTCCCTTAGTACCCTTGGCATCGGAAATTGAGATTTGTGGGTTAAACGGGGAACCATTATCCCAAGGTAAAATTACCTCTTGCACTAGCCAGATTTCTTTGTTTATTGGAGCCACACACTCTGAAAAATTGTCCTTTTATGTGACTGTCTGTACTTTTGCCCCATTGGTGTTGGGGTTACCCTGGTTAAGGGCCCACAATCCTCAATTTGACTGGGTCTCTGGGGAGATTCTTAGTTGGGGTACTGATTGTTTCAGGAGTTGCTTGAGCCTTCCAGTCAGGCTCTCGCAGCTAAGTTTGCCAGGATTGCCAGGGTGTTATGCAGATTTTGCGGACGTGTTCTCCAAAAAAGTTGCAGAGGTACTACCTCCCCATCGCCCCTATGACTGTGCCATTGATTTGTTGCCAAATGCTAAGCTTCCCAAGAGCAGGTTGTACTCCCTGTCACGTCCTGAGACTCAGGCTATGGCAGAGTACATTCAGGAGAACTTGGCTAAGGGATTTATCAGACCTTCACAGTCTCCAGTTGGGTCGGGGTTCTTCTTCGTGGGTAAAAAGGACGGTTCGTTGCGACCCTGCATCGACTTCAGGGAATTGAACCGTATCACGATTAAAAACTCATACCCACTGCCTCTCATTTCGGTCTTGTTTGACCAGCTTCGTACTGCCACCATTTTTTCTAAGATTGACCTACGCGGTGCGTACAATCTAATCCGAATAAGAGAGGGGGATGAATGGAAGACTGCCTTTAATACCCACTCAGGGCATTATGAATATTTGGTGATGCCTTTTGGGCTCTGTAATGCCCCGGCAGTCTTCCAGGATTTCATGAATGATGTGCTCAGGGAATATTTGGATAGATTCTTAGTTGTATACTTAGATGACATCCTAATCTTCTCCCATTCCCTGGAGGAACATCGGAAGCATGTACGCTTAGTCCTCCAGAAACTCAGAGACCACCAGCTTGGGGCGAAGCTGGAGAAGTGCGAATTTGAAGTTCAGCAAATCGCATTTCTAGGATATATTATCTCCCCAGAAGGTTTCCAAATGGAGGGTTCCAAGGTACAGGCAGTTCTGGATTGGGTGCAGCCCACTAGTTTGAAGGCGCTTCAGCGTTTCCTGGGCTTTGCGAATTTTTATAGACGATTTATCGCTGGATTTTCGTCTATAGTGGCGCCCTTGGTGGCACTCACTAAGAAAGGGGCGGATGTTGCTCACTGGTCTTGTGAGGCTAAAGCGGCTTTTGCCCGTCTCAAAAGGGCATTTGTTTCGGCCAAGGTGCTGCGACACCCAGATCCAGAGCGTCCTTTTGTGGTGGAGGTGGATGCCTCTGAGATGGGTATTGGGGCAGTGCTTTCTCAGATGGGAGTGTCTGATAATCGCCTTCATCCCTGTGCTTACTTTTCCCGTAAATTTTCGCCTGCCGAGATGAATTATGACGTGGGTAACCGGGAATTGTTGGCTATTAAGGATGCACTCGAGGAGTGGAGACACTGGCTTGAGGGGGCTAAGTTTGTGGTCTCAATTCTCACTGACCATAAGAATCTGGCATATTTAGAGTCAGCGAAGCGTCTCAATGCCAGGCAGGCACGATGGGCTTTGTTTTTTGCTCGCTTTAATTTTTTGATAACATATCGCCCTGGGTCAAAAAACATCAAGGCTGATGCGCTCTCGCGGAGTTTTGCTCCAATCCAGGAGACCACCGAGGAGCCGTTGCCCATTGTTTCCCCATCATGTATTAAAGTGGGCATTACCCAGGACCTCTTATCATTAGTCCTTAGAGCACAGGAGCAGGCTCCTCCAGACCTTCCGGTAGGTCTTTTGTTTGTGCCTCCTAGGTTAAGACAGCGAGTGTTCCTGGAATTCCATGCCAAGAAGTCGGCAGGTCACCCGGGTATTGCCAGAACTCGGGAGTTGCTATCTAGGGCGGTGTGGTGGCCCTCGGTGGCTAAGGATGTGGATCAGTGGGTTCGGGCATGTGACATCTGTGCCCGAAATAAGACTCCTAGAGGGGTTCCTGTTGGCCCATTACATCCACTCTCTATCCCATCTAAGCCATGGACCCACATTTCAATGGATTTTGTGGTGGACTTGCCCAAATCCTCGGGGATGACAGCCATCTGGGTTGTCGTTGACAGGTTTTCGAAGATGGCGCACTTCGTTCCACTGGTTGGGCTGCCATCAGCCAGACGCCTGTCTGAATTATTTATGCTGCATGTTGTGCGTCTCCACGGGTTGCCACTTGATGTGGTCTCTGACCGCGGATCCCAGTTTGTGGCCAAATTCTGGAGGGCATTTTGTTCCGATCTCCAGATTTCTGTCAGCTTGTCGTCAGGCTACCATCCGCAGTCTAATGGGCAGACTGAAAGGGTGAACCAGTCCTTGGAGCAGTTCCTCAGGTGTTATGTCTCCAAGTGTCAGACTGACTGGGTTGCTCATCTGTCCATGGCGGAGTTTGCCTATAACAACGCGGCTCACTCTGCTACAGGGATCTCTCCCTTCCTTTGTGTGTATGGGCATCATCCTAAGGCCAATTCTTTTGACCCCCTGGACTCCACGCCTGGTGGTTCCTCTGTGGTTTCGGTCCTTAGAGGTATTTGGCGGAAAGTGAAGAAAGCCCTTGTGTCTGTGTCATTAGTGACCAAAAGGGTTTTTGATAAGCGGAAAAGACCCTGCAGCTTCAAATTAGGAGACTTCGTCTGGTTGTCTACCAAGAATTTGAAGTTGAGACAGCCATCTCATAAGTTAGGCCCCCGGTTCATCGGCCCTTATAAGATCACCAGGGTTATCAATCCGGTGGCATTTCAGTTAGATCTGCCCCGTTCTTTGGGTATCAATAAAACATTTCATTGTTCCCTTTTAAAACGGGCGATTAGTAATCCTTCTTCCAGTGGAAGACCTTCCCCTCTTCTGATACGTGGCCAGAGGGAGTTTGTTGTTGAAAGGATTCTTGACTCCAAGGTGGTTCGGGGTCGGCTGTCATTTTTGGTGCACTGGAAGGGGTATGGCCCGGAGGAGCGGTCGTGGGTGCGCAGTTGTGATCTTCATGCCCCCAGACTGATACGCTCTTTCTTCTCGCAGTTCCCCGATAAACCCGGTGGTAGGGGTTCTTTGACCCCTCGTCAGAGGGGGGGTACTGTTAGGGTCTCCTGCCCTGTGCTGCCACGTCGTCATGGCAACCGGGAGACAAGTGCTAGCAGAGTAACCTGAGCGCAGCTGATACTCCGGTTCGGGTCTTTTGCTGTGCAGTGGTTATAGGCTCTGTGCACGGCAGGGGATCCGGTGCTGGTTTTTGTGCTCACAGTCTGTGAGGTCTGAGTGGGGCGTGGACAGCACCTGCTTTATAAGGGCTCTTTTCAGGGTAAGCAGATGCTGCTGAATCTTTGTTGGTTAGTCAGTTCATGAAAGTTAGCCAGTACTGTGTAGCTTTGTATTTGTTTGTTGCTTACTGCAAATAGGCCTGGGGATTTGGTATTACACTCTGCCAATCCAGACCTAGCAGTAAGACTGGAGTCAGTCGTTTAGCTTGCTGGGGTTCTGTTACTACTCTGTGAACTTAGCAAGTTTGCGGCTGTATTCTAAGACTTGCCTGTCTAATCCTGTCTCACTGTGCTAGGTGTCAGGGGTCAGTTTAGTGGCAGTAAGCTAAAACCTGTGCACTGCCAGTGAGAATCAGGATTGTGGAGACTCTCCTTGTGTCTATCATTCCATCTCTGACCAAGGAGTTTACTGCCACACCCGTTGGTAACCCTTTAGGGTTTTGCTGTTGCCCTTAGCAACAGCATTTCGGGTTCTCTACGTATTAAAACACAACATCTTGCTTTTCCATCTGAGCAGTTCTAATACAAGGGAGATACCCAGTTCCTTAGCCTCTGGGCTTCTCTGTTCACTTTGTGTGTATTTTGTTACCCTATCACCTTCTGTGTACGTTATGTCATATTCCCCAGTTTGTCTGTGAGTCCATTTGTTTTGCATAACAGTTCAAACACCAGTACATTCCTGCAGACACTGGAGTGCATAACAGTTCTGACACCAGTACTTTCCTGCAGGCACTGGTGTGCATAACAGTGTATTGGAACCTACTGTTCATCTTTACATTTTATGAGGTGCTATATTGTATCATTGCACAGTGTTGATAATTGATGCGATCAATTTCAAGTGTCATAATAATCTTTGGGCGCCAATTTAACTGCTCACCCTACACAGGGTCTCTCTCACCCCTTCCTGCCAAACTGATTCACCTCCCACTGCCAGCTACCCTATGACCACCACCCTCTGATGAGGACCAGGATACAAGTACCAATACTGATATGTACAAATTATTACTTTATCTGGTACGCATGTAATCTTATGTGATATGCAACATTTAACCCTACTTACTGAGTAATTACTACGCTATATAGCGATTCCCTGTTTCCTGACTCTATCTAGATTCTGACAGAGACTTGGACTAAAAGACCAGGGGATCGACAGGCATTGTGTCAAGCCGTAATCCGGTACGCAATATTATTCTTGCGTGTGACAAAAATTGATTTAAAGGATACTACACTATAGGCGCTCTACTGTTTCTTCCTCTATTCGCATATATATATATATATATATATATATATATATATATATATTGTGGGAGGAAACCCACGCTAGCATGAGGAGAATGTACAAAACTCCAAACAGTTGGAGCTATTGGTGGGCATCGAACCCATGACCTCGGTGTTGTGAGGCAGCAATGCTAACCATTACACAGTCCGTGCTACCCACAAGTAATGCAATAAAAAAGTAGACCATTTAACCAAACTATTGTCTCCTCAAATTATAATAAAAACAATATAATGTAGAAGAAGTGAGAAGAAAAGTGCATCTTGTATTTACAGCTCTATCACTTATTCAAAATGAAAATAAACCACATACTGTATTTGGTATCATTATACTTATGAACCCTTTAGCTAAATGAACTGGCTTTCACTAACTGTGAAAAAGTTATGAAGGCAAAATCTTTGAAATGTATACACTGTATAATGTACTAAAAAAAAATATCCCAATATACATGAAAAATAAATGCTACATAAAATAAACCTTGGTAAAAATATAAATTCTGATCATATGGATACATCCCTAAATGTTATCTTGGTAATACAGACAAGGTCAAGTGTAACATTCCTTTAAAGTTCAACTATTGCAAATTTGATAAACTGATAGTAGTTTTAGAATAAAATGTCCTCTGGTGTTTCTGTAACTTATATTTGTATACATGGTAGGTGGTGACCTCAGTACTCACTTCCCAAGCTGCTGCCATTACCTTACAATGGTACTTGATGCTCTGATCTCTGTCAGCAGAGATCAGAGAATCAGTAGCATCAGCTGCTATTCTGTGAGAAGTCCTCATTGTGTGTAGGTTTAGGACACAACTTAAAAATAATAATAAAGGAATAGAAAAAAATATATAGAATTTTTTAAGAAATCTCTGCTCAACACCTCTGTTTTTATAATTTATTTTTCTTAAAACCTTCCTGTTATAAGAAATATATTAATACCTAAATTACTATGTGTATCTAAGTCACCTCAGAGTGCCACAATTTGTATGAAACCTTAAGGCTGCTATGATATGACATTGGTGACTTGTAATATCCTCACAGTTTGCAGTTGAGAGATACGTTATGTCATATTATTGTAAAAAAATACATTTATCAATGTGTTCATTATTTAATGTCTAAAATGGAAAGTAGTCACTAAACAGACAGTCCCTGCCTCAGGCAAACTCGGTTAGGACGTTTGACTAGATTTTATAAAATACTTAATGGAAATTCTAAAGCCAGTTATATGATGAGTATTAAACTTCATAGCAAAATCTGATTAATATATGTTAATTTTAACATATTAAATAATTGAAAATGTATTATGCTATAATAAAGATATCAATTTCATTTTACAATTTTACAGTAGTTGTCCTTTAATAATAAAAACAAATAATTGTATTATTGAATAACTTCTCTTTATCTATAGCTGTGTGCATTCAGAACAAACAGGGAATATATAATTGCCTAAAGCTGTACTGTGGTTGTTCAGTTGTCTTATGCATAATCAGTTATACTCCAGAGTTTTCTCTGCTCTCTTCAGTAACACATAGGGACTGGGGGCCTAATTCAGACCTTATCGCAGCAGCAAATGTGTTAGCTAATGGGCAAAACCTTGGGGGTCATTCCGAGTTGATCGCTCGCTAGCTATTTTTTGCAGCGCTGTGATCAGATAGTCACCGCCTATGGGGGAGTGTATTTTTGCTTTGCAAGTGTGTGAACGCTTGTGCACCCGAGCGGTACAAAACAGTTTTGTGCAGTTTCTGAGTAGGTCTGAACTTACTCAGCTGCTGCGATCACTTCAGCTGGTTCGATCCCGGAATTTACGTCAGACACCCGCCCTGCAAACGCTTGGACACGCCTGCGTTTTTCCAACCACTCCCTGAAAATGGTCAGTTGACACCCATAAACGCCTTCTTCCTGTCAATCTCCTTGTGATCGGCTGTGCAATGGATTCTTTGTTAAATCCTTCACTCAGCACCGATCCACTTTGTACCCGTACGACGAGCCTGTGCATTGTGGTGCAATACGCATGAGCAATTTTGCAGAGTTTTAACCTGATTGCAGTGCTGCAAAAAATACCCCCATGTGCACTGCAGGGGGGCAAATATAACATGTGCAGCAGGGAGTTAGATTTGGGTGTGGTGTGTTCAAACTGAAATCTAAATTGCAGTGTAAAAATAAAGCAGCCAGTATTTATCCTGCACAGAAACAATATAACCCACCCAAATCTAACTCTCTCTGCACATGTTATATCTGCCCCACCTGCAGTGCACATGGTTTTGTCCATTAGCTAACAAATTTGCTGCTGCAATCTGGTCTGAATTAGGCCCTGAGTCAGAGGTGGATGCTATAGAACACACGCTGCGACCTTGTATGCAGCAGCTGTGCAAAATGATGCTAAAGCCATGGAAGGTGTCTTAAGTAAAAAGATGCTCACTGACGACTTGTCTGATCTGCTGCTGCGCCCCAGAATGCCGCATCAGATCAACCGCATAAATATTGGACACCTGAGTAACCCTCAGGGTACTCAGGATGTCCGGCCAAATCACACTGCCAGGGCAAGTGTAGCTGCATCTGAGGACATAGCCACTGGCTTCGGCATGTCCAGAAAATGGGGCTGACACACCCTCCTCACTCCTCGACGCCATCTGCAAAGACCAGCAGCTTGTCAGTCATACTGTAGCATTTGGAGCACTGCGAGCAACATAACATCCCCAGATCTGCACATGCTCACGGCGGCTCCTGCGCAGATGCAGATCTCAAAACAAATTTGTGTAAATCTCTAAATAAGAGAGGGGCAGATGTACCAAGCCTTAGAGAAATATAAAGTGGCGAAAGATAAACTACCAACCAACCAGCTAGCTCCTGTCATTTTTCAAACACAGCCTGTAACATGACAGTTAGGAGCTGATTGGTAGGTACTTGGGGCCTGATACAGAGATGGACACAGCCACGCATATGTACGCACTGGCTGCATCCATCTGGTCTGCGCACACTTCTCCTTGTGGCTGCATCCTGCTGCAAGGTGATTGACAGCCACGTGCGTTCGGGGGCGTACAAAATGGGGGTATCGCAAGCGTATATATCTTGTTAGACAGAAGGAGACAAAGAAGGTAATCAGATGTGCAAAGGCACAAGCTGAGGAGAAAATGGCCCAGTCAGTGGGTAAAGGAGGCAAAACTTTTTTTAGGTATATAAGCGAAAGGAGAAAAACAAAAGGCGGAATTATAAAACTAAAGACGGACACTGGGAGTCTTGTTGAAGGAGACAATTTAATAGCAGATCATCTTAATGATTATTTTTGCTCAGTATTTACTACTGAAAGAGAGGGGAAGGGGCCACAGTTAAGTTGCAGGGATATTCAGGAAAATGAAACAAGTACATTTACAGAGGAGAAGGTCCTAACAGAACTCTCAAAGCTGAAAGTGGACAAATCTATGGGGCCAGATGGGATACATCCAAGGATACTAAAAGAACTTAAAGAGGTGCTGGTAGCACCATTGACAGAATTATTCAACCAGTCATTAGCTACAGGAGTAATTCCAGGGGACTGGAAAAGAGCAAACGTAGTCCCACTGCACAAAAGTGGAAGCAAGGAAGAGGCAAACAACTACAGACCAGTGAGTCTTACATCAGTAGTAGGGAAATTGATGGAAACACTCTTAAAAGAAAGAGTTGTAGATTATCTCAAATCCGGCAATTTACTGGATCCCAAACAGCATGGATTCACTGGGGGGAGATCATGTCAAACAAATCTTATTGACTTTTTTGATTGTGTGACTAAAGTGATGGATAAAGGTGGCGCCATGGATATAGCTTATATAGACTTTAGTAAGGCTTTTGACACAGTTCCACATCGCAGACTGCTAAATAAACTTGAAAGTTTGGGATTGGATATTAGGATTACTGAATGGATAAGATCTTGGTTGAAGGATAGAAAACAGAGAGTTGTGGTAAATGGAGTGCATTCACAGGAGTGAAATGTTACCAGTGGAGTACCCCAGGGATCTGTACTTGAACCAGTGCTTTTTAATATCTTTATTGGTGACATTGCAAATGGCATTAAAGGGAAAGTATGCCTTTTTGCAGATGACACAAAGGTATGCAACAGGGTAGACACACCAGGTGAGGTAAAACAAATGATTGAGGATCTAGGTAGATTAGAGGAATGGTCAAGAGTCTGGCAATTACAGTTTAATGCCAAAAAATGCAAAATCATGCACTTGGGTCTCAAAAATCCTAAAGCTAAATACAGTATTAATGGCACTATACTGGAAACTACTGAGGAGGAAAGGGATTTAGGAGTCACTATTTCAGATGACTTAAAGGCAGGTAAGCAATGTAACAAGGCAATGAGGAAGGCTAGTCAGATGCTTGGCTGCATTGGGAGAGGAATCAGCAGCAGAAAGAAAGAAGTAATAATGCCACTGTATAGGTCATTGGTACGGCCTCATCTAGAATACTGTATTCAGTTCTGGAGGCCATATCTTCAAAAGGATATTAATACATTAGAAACTGTACAAAGGAGGGCAACTAAAATGGTGCATGGCCTACATCACAAAACATACCCAGAAAGACTAAGAAATCTCAATATGTATAGTTTGGAGCAGAGAAGGGAAAGGGGGGACATGATAGAAACTTTCAAATATATCAAGGGTTTTAACAAAGTCCAGGAGGGAAACATTCTCCAAATGAAGAGAAGCAATAGGACACGAGGACATGCACTGAGACTGGAGGGGGGGAGGTTCAGGGGAAATTTGCGGAAAAATTATTTCACAGAAAGGGTAGTGGACAAGTGGAATAGCCTCCCATCAGAGGTGGTAGAGGCTAAGACAGTAGAGCAATTTAAACATGCATGGGATAGACACAAGGATATCCTTACAAAGAAATAAGGATCAAATAAGGTTAGAGATAAAAATAATATTAAAAAAAAAAAAAAAGGGGAAAGACTAGATGGGCCAAGTGGTTCTTATCTGCCGACAAATTCTATGTTTCTATGTTTCTATGTTTTCAGGTTGGCTGTGTGACGTCACATGCAGCCGCTCAGATAGAAAAAATGGCGGTGGATCGCCTGCCAGTGCAGCCAGGCTGCGCAGGCAGCGGTGGACCTTAACTCAATGAGGCAGTGCCACACACATGCTGGGCGGACCCTAGCATGTGAGGAGATGGGCGCAGATCTTGCTGCGGGAAGCAAGATCTGCATCCATCGCTGAATAACCCCCTTTATCTCCAAGTTTCATACATCTCCTCCAAAGCTAATAGCTGTGATTTAAGTACTGGTTTCCACTTATGAGCAATGGTAATAAATATCCCTCCTCTGTTTATCTGGTACCAGCCTGCGCTGAAATTGCACAACTGTACAGCAGCTTCTGTTATACAAGAGGCGAGGCATTCGGTTCACATAAGGCTGATGTTATTATTTTTTATGTACATGTTCACGGATTATAAACATTTTCATATGTAAACTATTTGATTTAGGACCTTAACCTTGTTTCCATAATAAAAGTACTGGGCAACAGAAACACAGAAACACTAGATATTAACCCCTTTGAGGCAGACAGCAAGTAAGACTCATTCTCATAGGTTCATACTTGACTGCTGAGCATGAGTCCTACTTGTGACTGTTCAGGTACAGCAGCTGTAGCAAAGAGCAGTCACTATCAGCCTCTCAGTGACATCACCAGGTAGGCCTGAGTAAAGCACACATGTATAATTACGGGATACGGTCATTAGGTCGACCACACTTAGGTCGACCACTATTGGTCGACGTGCATTAGGTCGACATGATCACTATATTGACATGGTCACTAGGTCAACATGTACTGTGTCAACCTATTTCAGGTGTCGACCTAGTCATTGTCGACTAATAGTGGTCGTGCCAATGACTGCTGACCTAATGCATGTCGACCCTATGACCCATATCCTATAATTACATGACAGAGCCTGAAGCTTTTTTATATTCTAGGGATTTTAAGCCTTCGGTCATAAAAAATATAAATCAACATAAGAACTTTTTTTTTTAACCACTTAACTGGCATGGTCAGATCACATGAAACTGCACCTCCCCACTGTGTCCCCCAGTTTTTGGCGATTAGATCCGTTCTGCCGATGTGCATAGTATAATATTTAAATATTTAGCAAAATACTTTTTAAACTATATTAAATAAAAAAAACATTGTTATGAACAGTTTTGAAGGGAAAAATCATCAGTTAAGTGGTTAAAAAGGAAAATTATATAAAATATTTAGTATTGTTATTTCCAAGCAATGCAAAGTGTTTGCTTTCAGAGCTAGGCTACCACCTAAATCATAAGGGATCATTAACGGTGACATAAACATGTCTCGTACAGTATATCCATGAATAGGCTGATATTATAGAGAAAAGACCTACACCAGTGAAGAAGGCTCAGACCTACACCAGAGAAAAGCTTAAAGGAAAAACTTGAGTCAATGTCACCCCTTGTGTGAGTGAAATAATTCTCAGTCCTTGCATTCCCATGTCTTACAGTGCATACCGTGAGGTTCAACAGCAGCTGCTTCTAAGTTTAAAGAATGAGTGTATACTGTCAGGTTCCCACATCAAATCTGAAACATGACAAAGTGCAGCCTGTTCTCGTCACATCATCACTGACCTCACTATTCACTTATATACTGATATAGTCACATTTATTTACATTAAACAGAATAAAAGGATACAAAAATTTAGTTTTTTTTTTACTTGCTCTATAACAGGGGCCAATACATATTAAATACAACATTTGTTTACTGCTAAAATAAAACAGAAAGACATTTAAAAAGAAAATAGCACTGTAGCCTATGATTTCCACCTCTTTCTGAGTTTTACTGAGAAAATGAGCGCTTTAATGTGTTTAGTTACTAAGGGTTGCAATTACCTTTTTCTTCTTGCAGCAGTTATCATGCCCCCTTATTTATTTGCTATCAACCTGTTTAATGAAAGACATTTTTTTAAGGGAATGTACCGTACCCACCAGTGGCGTAACTAGAAATTTTTCTCCCCCAAGCCAAAAAATCCTTCGGCGCCCCCCCCCCATACACCCCGTAATTGGCACTAGCAAAGGTAGAAAAATGCGCGCGCCTGCAAAAAGGGGGTGTGGCTTTGTCGAAATGGGCGTGGAGGGCGTGGCATTGCAGGAAAAGACTACCTTATACCCCAGTTTTGCAACCTGCACGCCCAGACGTTGGCCACCACAGGAAAGAAAAATAATCCTGATTCATGCCCCTTACATTATTTGTCATTTTTCCTCCTTATAGTAATGCCCAGTATACATTATGCCACATACTGCAATGGTCCTTAGACATTATTCCACACACAATCAGTGATCGCGCTGAGCCAAAAAAAAAGTGGGTCCCAGGGACCCTTCACTTTTAAAAATTGGGGTCCTACCGGTCATTTTCTGGGTCCCATCGGAATGAAGGTTCTTATTAATTTTAATCTTGTTTGGACACTACAAAAGTGTTGCAAGATGGGGGGGATGGGGGTGACAATTCTGCTGGGCTCTGTAGCATGCAGGACACCCTGCACCAGAGCTGTAACTAGACATTTTGGTGCCCTTAAGCAGAAAGTGAATTGGTGTTAGACCACTTAGACCACAAAGAACAGGTAGTGCGCGCCGTAGGCGCGCCGCAAAATTTTAGGGGCGTGGCTTCATAGGGAAGGGGCGTGACCACATAATAGTGTCAATTCACATTACACCACACAGTAGTGGCGCTTATACACATTGCACCAGGTAGAACCTCCTATGCACACTGATCCAGGTAGATCACGTCATACACTTTGCTCCAGGTACAGCACGTCATACACTTTGCACCAGGTACAGCACGTCATACACTTTGCACCAGGTACAGCACGTCATACACTTTGCACCAGGTACAGCACGTTATCATACACATTGCCGCTAGGTAGAGCACGTTATCATACACAGTGCGCCAGGTAGAACACGTTATACACACTGCGCCAGGTAGAGCACGTTATCATACACATTGCGCCAGGTAGAGCATGTTATCATACACATTGCCGCTAGGTAGAGCAAGTTATCATACACATTGCATCAGGTAGAGCATGTTATCATACACATTGCCGCTAGGTAGAGCAAGTTATCATACACATTGCCGCTAGGTAGAGCAAGTTATCATACACATTGCGTCAGGTAGAACACGTTATTATACACAATGCACCTGGTAGAGCACGTTATTATACACAATGCGCCTGGTAGAGCACGTTATCAGCCACATTGCGCCAGGTAGAACACGTTATTATACACAATGCGCCTGGTAGAGCACATTATCATACACATTGCGCCAGGTAGAACACGTTATTATACACAATGCGCCTGGTAGAACACGTTATTATACACAATGCGCCTGGTAGAGCACGTTATAATACACATTGCACTAGGTAGAACACGTTATTATACACAATGCGCCTGGTAGAGCACGTTATTATACACATTGCACTAGGTAGAGCACGTTATCATACACATTGCGCCAGGTAGAACACGTTATCATACACATTGCGCCAGGTAGAACACGTTATCATACACATTGCGCCAGGTAGAGCACGTTATCATACACATTGCGCCTGGTAGAGCACGTTATTATACACATTGCACCAGGTAGAGCACGTTATCATACAAATTGCGCCAGGTAGAACACGTTATCATACACATTGCGCCAGGTAGAACACGTTATCATACACATTGCGCCAGGTAGAACACGTTATCATACACATTGCGCCAGGTAGAGCACGTTATCATACACATTGCGCCAGGTAGAACACGTTATTATACACATTGCGCCAGGTAGAACACGTTATTATACACAATGCGCCTGGTAGAGCACGTTATTATACACAATGCGCCTGGTAGAGCACTGAGGCACATTGCAGTAACCACTCACTTATCACCTCCAGTTGCACGAAGGGGCCGTTTGACACAAGTGGTACCGCCCCCAGCAGCAACTCACTGACACTCACCATTTTTTCTGACAGCACAGTGCAGTGAGTGCACTGGCACAAGTAGCCAGCCTGCGCCTGTAGTAGCCGCAGCCTGGAGGAGCTCTATGTGAAATCGCAAGCAGAGGCTGTTCTCTGGCAAGAAGGAGCTTGTCCAATCGCTTCCCCTGACGGGCTGGCCACTGCTAAATATACCGATAATCAGTTCCAACTGTGTCAAAGTAGTGGAGCCCCAGGTGCAATGGGAAAGTCAGTGTCACTGCACAGTTGTACTGATTACTGGTATATTTAGCAGTGGCCAGCCCGTCAGGGGAAGCGATCGGAGGAGCTCCTTCTTGCCAGCCTCTGCTTGCGATTTCACAGATAGCTCCTTCATGCTGCGGCGCCGGCTGGCTACTTGTGCCAGTGCACTCACTGCACTGTGCTGTCAGAAAAATGGTGTCAGTGAGGCCCTGACACTCTGAGCGGCCTCACATTGCACACACGGAGCTTGCAGCCCCCGGACATCCCGCATCTGCACCAGCTACTCCAGGTGAAGCGGGGCGATGCAGCACTGTCTACTGCTTACCTACAGCGGGAGCTGCGCAGCCCGGACGGCTCCTGCTGGAAGGTAGTTGTCGGGTCTCGGTGGGGCGTTGAGCGGGTCCCGGGTAGGGGGGTGGCGGCGGGTAGATCCGGAGCTGTACTCCCAGTCGCAGAGGAGGGTGCTGGCGGCAGGGCGGCAGTGGAGCCGGATGAGCGGGGCCAGTCTGTCAGCCCTGCAGCACAGATTCATGTGCTGGCGGGGAGCAGGATTCAAAGCGGGAGATGCTGCAGGCTGTGATTGGATGGAGACTACAGGAGGTGATTGGCCGAGGAAACAGCCAGTCACCTCCTGCATTCCGCTGACAGGCTTAACACATGCAAACACATATTCAGATGAGCGCGTCCTGTGGGACCCGCTCATCTTCTAAATGTGAGTCCCGGGCGGCTGTTTCTGGGTAAAATACGCGCCATAGCGCGTTTTTGCGATCACTGACAATAATGCACATGACACAATATGCACACACCGTAATGCCCCCTACACATTATGCCACACACCGTAATGCCCCCGACACATTATGCCACACACCGTAATGCCCCCGACACATTATGCCACACACCGTAATGCCTGTGACACATTATGACAGGAATCGCAATGCCCGTTATACATTATGCTACACACTGCAATGCCCCTGATACATTATAGCACATACAATGTCTGTGACACATTATGACACACACCACAATGATCCTGAGACATTATACCACATACCACAATGCCCGTGATATAGTATACCACACACCGTAATGCCTGTGACACAGTATGACACACACCACAATGATCCTGAGACATTATACCACATACCACAATGCCCGTGACATAGTCTACAACACACCGTAATGCCAGATACATTATGACACACACTGCAATGTCCGTGATACATTATGCCACACACCGTAATGCCCATTACACATTAAGTTCTACAGTAAGGCTTCCAATTACTTTTAAATTACCTGCTCGTTGCCAGGGGTTTCATGCTCTTGGTTCCATGCACGGTGCCAGGATGTCATGCTCGTTGCCAGGGGTTTCATGCACTGGGTGTCATGTTCGTTGCTAGGGGGTAGTGCTTGTTGCTAGGGCCGTGCTCCCAGTGCCACATATGCTCCCAGTGCCAGATATTCCCCCACAGTGCCAGGTATATGCACCCAGTGCCAGATATTCCCCCACAGTGCCAGGTATATGCACCCAGTGCCAGATATTCCCCCACAGTGCCTGCTTCCCCCCCCAGTGCCAGGTATATGCCCCCAGTGCCGGGTATATGCCCCCCCAGTGCCAGGTATATTCCCCCAGTGCCAGGTATATGCCCCCCCAGTGCAAGGTATATGCCCCCAGTGCCAGATATTCTCCCACAGTGCCAGATATTCCCCCCCAGTGCCAGGTATATACCCCCAGTGCCAGGTACATGCCCCCCCAGTGCCAGTTATATACCCCCAGTGCCAGGTATATGCCCCCAGTGCCAGATATTCCCCCCCAGTGCCTGCTTCCCCCCCAGTGCCAGGTATATGCCTCCAGTGCCGGGTATATGCCCCCCCCCAGTGCCAGGTATATGCCTCCAGTGCCAGGTACATGCCCCCCCAGTGCCAGGTATATGCCCCCAGTGCCAGGTACATGCCCTCAGTGCCGGGTATATGTTCCCAGTGCCAGATCTGCCCCCCCAGTGCCAGGTATATGTCCCCAGTGCCAGGTACATGCCCTCAGTGCCGGGTATATGTTCCCAGTGCCAGATCTTCCCCCCCAGTGCCAGGTATATGTCCCCAGTGCCTGCTCCCCCGCCCCCCCCCATGTGTTGGAGGGACACGAGCGCATCGCGCGTCTCTCCTGTGTCCCTCCTGGCTCTCCCCCGGCCGGCTGGTCTAATAAAGGATGTGCCGTTCGTGAGCCAATCAGAGCTCACGAACGGCACTTGCTTCCTTAGACCGGCCGGGGGAGAGCCAGGAGGGACACAGGAGAGACGCGCGATGCGCTCGTGTCCCTCCAACACATGGGGGGGGGGGGCGGGGGAGCAGGCACCGCAGGGAGGGAGAGCCGGAGAGGAGATCGCAGATTGACATGCGGACGCTCGTCCGCATGTCAATCTGTTCTAAATCAGTGGCGCCCCCGCAGCCCCTCGCCCCCAAGCCACCGCGAGGACTGCGGGGGCAGTAGTTACGCCACTGGTACCCACTCTTTACATGCAGCCTTTAAACTTAATGGTTCTGGGGGGTTTTGGGCACTTTTGATTTGAAAATTGCTAGTGGTCTGAAGATCATTGCCTGGTCCTACTCCTTAGCACAGAGGTGGCCAAAAGGTAGATCATGATCTACCGGTAGCTCGCGGAGCATCCACCGGTAGATCGCGACAGACTTAACAGAAAATAACTGTAAGGAGCCTGCCGCCGCTGCTTCTCTTAACAGGGATGCAGTGTGCGGGTACGCGGGTGACATATTTACGTCACCCGCGATGTGAAGAGCCTGGGCACTAGTTGGATCCAGTTTGATCCAGCCAGCGGTGGCGACAACAGGAGAAGCAGCCAGCGGGAGGCCATGCAGCGTGAAAGCGGGAGCCGTGACTGCGGGGAGAGGAAGGACTGAAGCTAGGCCTCGTGACAACTTGTCAGGGGTTTCTTCACAAGGGGAGGGGCGATCTGCAAAGCGGGGGATCTGCACAGAGCATGGTGTCTTCACAAAGGGGTTTTTTTAACACAAGGGGGAATCTGCAAAGGGTGGAGGACCTGCACAGAGAGGATTATTGTACAAGGGGCAGTTATGCAGGAGACTGGAAGGGGGGTATCTGCAAAGTGGGTGATTTGCACAGAGGGGCGTATTGTACAGGGGGCTATTATGCAGGGGAGTGGAAGGGGGGTATCTGCACAAGGGGCGGGGATTTGCAAGGGGGGATTTGTACAGAGGGGGTTATTTGATGTCATTCAAAATGCTATTTTTAAATGTGCACATTATTATTGGTGCTGTTATTTGATGGCATCATTATTAATGCTATTTTTAAATGTGAGCGTTATTATTGGTGCTATTTGATGCCGGTAGATCACTGGTAAGTAAGTGAACAAAAAGTAGATCCCAGGTCCCAAAAGTCCGGTCACCCCTGCCTTAGCAGATACAAAGGGCCTGACTTGCACTGAGAATGTGCACTGGCAGCATCTAATTATTGGTACAAATCGCAACCCACATTATTATTAATGGGTGCTCTGGTCTGGCCCAATATCCATTTGTGTTAAATGATGGAAATCTATAGAGGGATGGTTACCAGAAAGAAAACAGGAGATCCCTCCCAGCAGCCACCATGCCCTTCTCTGGTCAATTACTGCAAAAGAATACTGCACATACGTACTGAACTTCATGGTGGTGCATACTCTGTATCAGAACAGGCTGTTTGAAGCCACAGTCCCAACAATTAAATTGAAGCTTATTTTAATGAAGGAGTGGCAGGACTATTAGAGTTGGGTGTAGTATGGTATGCCGGCGGTCGGGCTCACAGCGAACAGCATACTGGCGCCGGAATCCCGAACGCTGGTATACCGACAGCTGGGCGAGCGCAAATGAGCCCCTTGTGGGCTCGCTGTGCTCGCCACGCTGCGGGCCCGGTCTCCCTACAGGGGGGTCGTGGACCCCCAAGAGGGAGAAAAGATGTCGGTATGCTGGCGGTCGGGATTCCGGCACCGGTATGGTGGTCGCCGGGAGCCCGACCGCCGGCAACCTGAAGACCACCCTTAGAGTTAAGTGGCATCTCTTCTATAGTAATAGGACCAACAAATAAACATATTTATAATTGGAAGTGTGGTGTAGCATGTCTTTTTTTTCTTATTTTCTTTTTGGGGTGCTACCCTAGCTGCTCTCTGCGCCTCTGGTAAACCACTCTATATCTCCTTTTGTCTTTTTTCTAAACATGTGTCATACGTTTACTTCTAAAGATACTGTATGTAACACATTTGAAACCACACAACTAGAAAGTGGTGGGAATAGTGACAGTGGATGGATTAAAGAATTGGTGCAATTAGCAACACCAAGGGGGTAATTTAGAGTTGATCGCAGCAGCAAATGTGTTAGCAGTTGGGCAAAACCATGGGCACTGCAGGGGGGGCAGATATAACATGTGCAGAGAGAGTTAGATTTGGGTGGGTTATTTTGTTTCTGTGCAGGGTAAATATTGTCTACTTTATTATTATTTATTTAACATACCACACCCAAATCTAACTCTCTCTGTACATGTTATATCTGCCCCCCTGCAGCAAATTTGCTGCTGCGATCAACTCGGAATTAGGCCCCAATACACCATCTGAGCCTATCAGTAAATCAGTTGGTTAATGGCATATTCATTGTGTTTGTTTTCTGTCATTGAAAAACTAAAGTGCTCATTAATTATAAAATATTACAGATTGATCCTAGCAGGTAACTCTAGAACCTTCTGCGAGCCACATAAAACTGTTCCACGTGCCAGAGGTTGCTGACCCCTGCCTCATTAGTTGCTTTCTATTATTATTAGCAGTTTAAGCCTTCATGGACCCATTTTATTTTGCCACTTTTTATTTGAATATTTGTAGTTTACTAGTGGTCTGTAAATCATTATCCTGGTTATAATCCTTAGAAGATACAAAAAGATTTATAAGCAGAACCTCTGATACTTACCAGCAGTAGATCTATTCATTGCCACATTTTCTTCACACACTTTATTTCTGTAAATGACTTCTTACATTGGTGGTCATTACGAGTTGTTCGCTCGCTGCCGTTTTTAGCAGAATTGCGATCAGGCTAAAAACCGGCAATTCTGCGCATGCGTATGGGCCGCAGGGCGCACGCGCAAAGTACTTTCACACAAAACTATGCAATTTTACACAGGGCTGTGCGACGCTTTTCAGTCGCTCTGCTGATTGGTGAGTGATTGACAGGAAGTGTTTCTGGGTGGCAACTGAGCGTTTTCCGGGAGTGTGCTAAAAAACACAGGCGTGCCAGACGAAAACGCAGGAGTGGCTAGGGAAACGGGGGAGTGGCTGGCCGAACGCAGGGCGTGTATGTGACGTCAAACCAGGAAACAAACAGTCTGCAGTGATCGCAATCTAGGAGTAGGTCTGGAGCTACTCAGAAACTGCAGGGAAATATTTAATAGCAGAACTGCTAACCTTTCGTTAGCAATTCTGCTAAGCTAAGATACACTCCCAGAGGGCGGCAGCCTAGCGTGAGCAATGCTGCTAAAAGCAGCAAGCGAGCGATCAACTCGGAATGAGGGCCCTTGTGGCTTGCAACCTCACATTTACTGTCACCAAAAATTGTAACAACTGTTGTTTTCTATTAAAGTGTACTTACACATCACAGACATAATGAGACACTTAACAATGCTTATGTATAGTGTCCTTAATAAATATTGATGTTAGTGAATCAATTATGTTGTTGATGTTAGTGAATCTCAGGCTCAATAAAATGTGACTCAAGAATTAACCAATACCACCTGTATAGAGAAAACGTTTGTCCTATTGCCTTGCCCCTATCTTCCATCACTCCGACTGCTCATTAGAATACTCTTTAGATTACCCCTAAAAGTGAGGCATTTCTTGTGCTGATATTAACATCTAGAAACAATTATAACTAAATAATTGCTGTGATCATTTCTAAAACATGATTGGATATTGAATACTTATATTTATGAAGCATCCTGGCTGTGCAGAGCCAGAAGCTTTGATTTGGCATTGGTGCATGTATGTATCCAATACACTTCAACGGGTACGCCTAGTCTCTAATATTGACAGCGTTAGCGTTACAATAAGACGTGTGTCTATGGCTGTTGTCAGGTGGACATATCACAAGAGACTCACGTTGTAATAATGTAAATGTCACACACTTCCTACCACTGTAGACACCTCTTCCATTTAATTATACTTTTGCATTTTATTCTAAAAACTGTTCAGTTTAGTTCCTTCTACAGCTTAATGATCACTATAGTGAGGAGTTATTTGCACTGACTACTAAATCCCCAGGTTCCTTCTTACTGGGGCTAGTGGAGGCAGTGGTGTGTCTATAATGGGTTTACTTATCTGGCAACAGTCCACAACATTATTCCGGTCATTTATTTCTAAATTTGGTATCGGGGCCTTCCGAAGAGATCACCGGAAATAGGGTGTCATATTTCCAAAGATATTGTTGGAAATATATCACAGGTGCAGAAGAGAACAAAGACTCTGGCACAGTGCTAGAGTCTTTATTATATTCTGTGCATGGGATATCACCATTCTGTCAAGGGGGTTGTCTAAAAGGGTATCCGGATAAAAGGTCGACAGTTAAAAGGTCAACAAGCAATAGGTCAGCACGAAATGGTTGACAGGCATATCGACAAGATGGTTGAAATGTCGACAGGTTCAAATGGTCAACATGGCAATGGTCGACACATCATATGGTCAACATGAGGGTTTTTTGTTTGTGATTTTATTTTTAGGACTTTTTCATACTTTGCCATCCACGTGTACTACAATTGGGAATAGTAACCTGTGCCGAGCAAAGCACCTTACCCAAAGCCGTGAGCCATGCGAGGGGATGCGGTGCACTAATTTGGGGTCCACATGCTGGAAGGGAAATTTTTACACCAAAATAACCACAAAAAAAACCTCATGTCAACCTTTTCATTTGTCGACCATTTCCATGTCAACCTGTTGACCTTTTGGCCATGTTGACCCTGCATATGTTGACAATTTAGGTCGACCTTCTGACTGTCAACCCTTTGATCCATAACTGTGTGAAAGCGACCATGGCCCTAATTCAGACCTGATCGCTCGCTAGGGTTTTTTTGCACTGCTGTAAACAGATAGTCACCGCCTACAGGGTGAGTGTATTTTCGCTTTGCAAGTGTGCGAACGCATATGTAGCATAGCTGTACAAACAGATCTTGTGCAGTCTCTGAGTAACCCAGGACTTACTCAGCCGCTGTGAACACTTCAGCCTGTCCGGGACCAGAACTGACGTCAGGAACCCTCCCTGCAAACGCATGGACACGCCTGCGTTTTTCCGACCACTCCCAGAAAATGGTCAGTTACCACCCACAAATGGCTTCTTCCTGTCAATTTCCTTGCGATCGCCCGTGCAAATGGATTCTTCGCACAAACCCATGCGCAGTTTTGACCTGATCGCAGTGCTGCAAAAAACGCTAGCGTTTAACATCTGAATTACCATCCTTGAGCAGAGGTATTGGGTAGACTTAAAATTTTAGATGTATTTAGATTTAGTTACTACATTATTGCTTTTTACACATAGCCCCAAAATTTATTTAGGCTTTATTGTTGTTGTTATTGTAAAACATAATTCAAGTACATGTATTTTCTTTTTTTTTTCTCATTGGTGGGTGGGGAGTTTTATAACTGCCAGATACATGTCTGACTCACAGCCACAAGTTGAACAACTATTCCTACCACACATATAATTAGCTCTTTCTAAAATGATTATTTCCTATTTTCACAATTGACATTCTTCTTGTATTGTTTGTATTCTACTCTACTCATTGCTGTTAGTAAAAAGTATGAAGGAACCTATATTGAAGCATATTGGGGGTCATTCCGCGTTGATCGCTAGCTGCATTCGTTCGCTGTGCAGCGATGAGGCAAAAAAAGGCACTTCTGCGCATGCGTATGCGGAACAATGCACACGCGCGTCGTACTATTGCAACGGATGATGTCGTTTCACACAGGGTCTAGCAAAGCATTTCAGTCACACTGGTGGCCGCAGAGTGATTGACATGAAGTGGGCGTTTCTGGGTGTCAACTGACCGTTTTCAGGGAGTGTTCGAAAAAACGCAGGCGTGCCCGGAAAAATGCAGGCGTGGCTGGCCGGACGCAGAGCGTGTTTGTGACGTCAAAACAGGAACTGAATAGGCTGAAGTGATCGCAAGCGCTGAGTAGGTTTTGAGCTACTCTAAAACTGCACAAAAAAACTTTGTAGCCGCTCTGCGATTCTTTCGTTCGCACTTCTGCTAAGCTAAAATACACTCCCAGTGGGAGGCGGCATAGCGTTTGCACGGCTGCTAAAAACTGCTAGCGAGCGAACAACTCGGAATGACCACCATTGTAGTGATCATTCACAGAACAATTATACTCTCCCACTGCAGTTATACATGAGTCTGTACTGTCATCAGAGGCGTAGCTAGGGTTTTCGGAGTCCAGGGCAAGATGGAAAATGGCGCCCCCCCCAAAAAAAAAAAAACCCACCAAAAGAAGCATGTGCGCGCGCCGAAGGTGCGTGCGTCGAAAAATGGGGGTGGTCACACTCCAGAAGGGGTGTGGCCATGCACCAGAAGGGTGTGGCCACGCACCAGAAGGGGTGTGGCCACACACCAGAAGGGGTGTGACCACGCACCAGAAGGGGTGTGGCCCCTGAAAATGGCCCACAGTGCCAGTTACATTGCCCCACAGTGCCAGATACAATGCCCCACAGTGCCAGTTACATTGCCACACAGTGCCAGTTACATTGCCCCACAGTGCCAGATACAATGCCCCTCAGTGCCAGATACAATGCTCCACAGTGCCAGATACAATGCCCCACAGTGCCAGTTACATTGCCCCACAGTGCCAGTTACATTGCCCCACAGTGCCCAATACATGCCTCACAGTGCCAGATACTTGCCCCACAGTGCCAGTTACATTGCCCCACAGTGCCAGTTACATTGCCCCACAGTGCCAGATACATGCCCCACAGTGCCAGTTGCATTGCCCCACAGTGCCGGTTACATGCCCCACAGTGCCAGATACATTGCCCCACAGTGCCAGTTACATGCCCCACAGTGCCAGATACATGCCCCACTCAGTGCCAGTTACATTGCCCCACAGTGCCAGTTACATGCCCCACAGTGCCAGTTACATGCCCCACAGTGCCAGTTACATTGCCCCACAGTGCCAGATACATGCCCCACAGTGCAAGTTACATTGCCCCACAGTGCCAGATACATGCTCCACAGTGCCAGTTACATTGTCCCACAGTGCCAGTTACATGCCCCACAGTGCCAGATACATTGCCCCACAGTGCCAGTTACATGCCCCACAGTGCCAGATACATGCCCCACTCAGTGCCAGTTACATTGCCCCACAGTGCCAGTTACATGCCCCACAGTGCCAGATACATGCCCCACAGTGCCAGTTACATGCCCCACAGTGCCAGATACATGCCCCACAGTGCCAGTTACATGCCCCACAGTGCCAGATACATGCCCCACTCAGTGACAGTTACATCCCCCACTCAGTGCCAATTACATGCCCCACTCAGTGCCAGTTACATGCCCCATTTAGTGCCAGATACATGCCCCGCTGTGCCGCCCCCCCCCCCCCCCCCCCTGGTCACTCACCGTTTGCTGTTCTCTATGTGAGGGGAGGAGAGCGCAACGCAGCGCAGCGCCTCTCCTTCCCCTCACCGCTCCAGGTCTCCGGCGGCTGTCTGGTGCCGGTTCGCTAGCCAATCAGAGCTCACGGACCGGCAGCCAATCAGGAGCCGGTCCGCAAGCTCTGATTGGCTAACGCCGCCGGAGACCGGACACAGCAGCGCTGCTAGGGCTTTCAGCGGCGGTGAGTGGAGGGAGAGACGGTGCGCTCTCCTCCCCTCATATTTCGGGTTGACGGGGGCGAGTAGGGCATGATGCCCTGGCCGCCGGCGGCGCCCCCCTCTTCTGGACCTGCCAAGGCGCCACTCGCCCTACCCTAGATACGCCTCTGATTGTCATGCAATTTGGCAACATTATCTATGTCGTCATTTTAACTATATCCCATGCAATTTAATCCCAATTATTGCTCCTCACTTTTTTCTTTAATTTGCAAGACAAACATAAACTAAATGTAATCATTATACTAAAATGAGGGAAGAGGAAAAAAAGGAGGGAGGAGGAGCAGGAGGAGGAGGAAAAGGGAGGAGGGAGGAGGAGGAGAAAGGAAGGGGAGGAAGAAGGGGGAAGAGAATGAGGAGGAAAGAATAGAAAGGAGAAGCAGGGGGAGGAGCAGGAGAGGAAGAAGGAGGAGGGGGAGGAGGAGTTTGAGGGAGGAGTAGTAGTAAGAGGGAGGAGTAAGAGGAGATAGAGGGGGAGGAGGAACCTAGGAATAATATTTAAACAATAAATGAATTGTAATACATTTATTTTAATAGGTTTCAGAGATAGCTATGGTAAATAATTAAACCTAAAAGTATTATTAAAATCCAAATGTCTCCTGACCTGGTGTGCATAATTCCCTGCACAGGCAGAACCTTCCTAAGGTTCCAGCTCTACTCCTGGGGAAAATGTATTAAGCCTTGGAGACAGATAACGTGGAGCAGTTGCCCAAATCAGCTTCTGTCATTTATGTAGCAGTCTTTGAAATGACAGAAGCTGATTGGTTGCTTTGGGCAATTTACTCCACTTTATCTCTCTCCAAGGCTTGATACATACACATACTTTAGGGTAGATTCAATCAGCCACAATGCTTACAGCGGCTTATAGCCATGAACTTTAATGTCTGGAGCTATTCAATTATAAGTCCATCTCCTCACATGGTAAGCCGCGGCTAACCCATAGATTCCGGGTTCAGTGACGTTAACATACTTGCAGTGGTTGTGCTAAGGGCACAGTAAGGGTATGTGCTGTCTGCATGCTTAAAACAGTCTGGAATTGAATAGCCCTGGGCACTGCTACTAGCCACAGCTAATTAAATCTGCTTCTGTGTCTCTTGTTCCTGTGTGAGCACTTGCCGGTCAGAATCACATAATACAGCCTACTGACTTGGTCATATACTGTATACAAGCCTTTGCAATTTCTCACTGTTTCAACTACTATAATCTCAGGGATGTAGTTACCATCACAAATGTCAGAATACCAACAGCAGCATCCCGACAGTCAGAATCCTGATGGTAAGTACTTGGGATACGGTTAGGCACCAGAAGGAGGGTTAGGGTTAGGCTGCAGTGGGTGGGGGGTAAAGTTACAGATAAAACACTACCTGGGATCCATCAAGATTTTGAATGACAGAATGCCGCTGTTGGGATTGATACCATTCCTAATCTCTATATGATTGCTAACCCAGGGGTCTATTCATGAAGCAGTGAAAAGAGAGGAGAAGTGAGCCAGTGGAGAAGTTGCCCATGGCAACCAATCAGTATTGGAGAAACATTTAGAATTTGCGTACTATAAAATTATACAGAGCAGCTGATTGGTTACAATGGCCAACTTCTCCACTGGCTCACTTCTCCACTCTTTTCACTGCTTCATAAATAGACCCCCCAGTTTCTTGTATGTCAATCAATTTGGAATACTCCTAACCTTGTCATGGTTATGCTTCTCTGCTAGGATTTGATTATTCCTCTGGTTTATGATTTTGTATTAAGATTATTATAATTGATCTGACTATTTTTTTATTTATGGTTCTTGAAAAGTGTTTTGCTGACCTTGATCACGTGAGTTTGAGTTTTCTGCTCTACTGGTGAACATCTGATGTTCTTGATTAAATATTGTGGACTTTGCGGTTGACTCTACTGCTAAGTATATAAAGCTTTGAGAGTATGGGCGCAAAGAATACACAATTGTGGTTCCAGATGGTCACAGAGAAGATGCCATATGAAATATTGGACTGAAAAGTGATATTTAATGGAAGAGCTCAGTATCACAATGTCATTACAGGGGGTCTGCAGTGTACGCAGTCAATCATACTTTTTTTGATTGTTGGCAGTCTCTATACACTAATTCTCCAAAATTATTATTTAACAGTATCCCATTTTCCACCATTACAAATGGAATGTAGTTTATTACGCTAGTGGGTTTAAAGTGCCCATACATGCTGCAGTTTGTACATAATTGCTCTCAAATCGTTATTTGTGTGGCAGACCTACAGTATATCTGATAGGTGGCCATCATCACGTGACCACACTACTGTATCTCCATCAGATCCTGATCTTTGTGCCTGATTCAGAAATAGATGCAGTGAGAATTGCAATTATGTCTTTAGACGCAGCAGTGATGCTAATGTATGCTAATGCGGCAGGAGGCGTCTAGGAAAAAGAGGCCTCCTGCATGCATCGCAGATCTAAGTACTGCATCTGAATACAAGATACTGTACATGGGGAAGTGGATTACTAACAAAGTACAAATGTGCAATAACCTATAGAATTTTACATTTGGTGGTCTATTAACTAAGCCTTGGATGGAGATAAAGTCAGTGGAGATACAGTACCAGCCAATCAGCTCCTAACTGTCATTTTTCAAACCCAGCCTGTGGCATCGCAGTTAGGAGCCGATTTGCTGGTACTTTATCTCTGTCCACTTTATCTCCATCCAAGGCTTAGTAAATAGACCCCTTGGTTTCAGGAGGATACCTGTGTGATACCTGTACAGGTCTCCTAATGTTCAGGTCTGCACTGTAAATATACATTAGCCAATGCATCAGGTTTCAGGTGATGGGTACCACTATTTGCTTGAGCTCTCACAATTACAGGGAGGTGTGGCCAAATCGGGGAGGTGTGACCTCTCCATTTCTTAAAAATGTTTAAAAAATACGATGTGCGGTGCCGTGCACAGTAAAGAGGGTCATTTGTCCCCCTCAGCATCTGACCTTACTTGCATTGTAGATATTCCAGCACATAAACATACAGGACATATGTCTGCCGCCAGCCGGAGGAGAGAACCAGCCATACTATCGCAAGACTTGGCAAGTCACGCAGCTGCCGGGAACCAGGAAATGATTGCAATCATCAGGTATATGCTTTGCAAAGCTAAAGAGGGTATTTGCTGCTGACCTGGGCCCCAGTTAGGCTCCTCCTAGAAGCCTGGGTAAATAGTATGTGGCATTTGTCTGTGAACGCCCAGGGCACTACAATTTTAGGGTCCTATGAGCAGGGGTGGGCAGGGTACACAGCTAGTGCCTTCAGAGCTTCTTAGAAGGCAGGCAGAGAACTATGCCCCAGTCCTCTCTGATTGTGAATTACACACAATCAGAGTGGTCAGGCAGCAATCTTTACCTTTCTCCCAGCCTGCAGCCAGACAGCGAATGGCTGTCAGCATGCTGATTGGTGGGTGGATAGAAATCTCCGCCAGAGGGTTTACAGCCATTCACTGTATGGAAGCATGTGGAGAGAAGGTGCGGAGCTAAACTTATTTTTACTCCCATGAATAGGATAGCATTGCTTTACCCGTGGCCTACAATGCTTTTGAGACAGACCCAGTGGAATGGGGCAGTTACAGAATACTTGGACATACAGCCTAGAGCTCCGGGTCTTGGTTCAGTATCTTTGCAGTCTGGGCCATGTGCCGGCTGTAGCATCAGGGAGGCGGTGCGTTACTATTTACAGAAGCTGTACTGCGTGCACCTGTGTCTCCCCAACACCTCCATTCACACTGCTTCCAATAGAACAGCATACCTCCCAACATGACCCATCCAGGAGGGATAAATTGCTCTGTTCCTGGACTTCACTCATAATTAAGGACTGACGTCACCCGTGTTGAACAGGTTAATTGATAACAAAAGGTGTTTCACCACAGGTGCCGGCAATCTTAAATTAAGAGAGAAGTCCAGGAGCAGATCAGTTTGTCCCTCCTGGAATGAGTCATGTTGGGAGGGGATCAGTAGGATTTACCGACGATCGGGGGGATTGCAAAGAGTCCCCTTGTAGGCTCGGTGACTCGCTGCACTCACCACAGATTCTATTCCCACATTATGGGTGTCATGAACACCCACGAGTGGGAATAGCCCCTGTGAGCCGGTATTCCGGCTGTAGGCACTGTCAGCTGTTGGGATTCCGTTGTCGGGATTCCAACACCCGGCAAATTGATTGCCTCCCATTGAGATGTATGGAATAGGAAGCCTATGTATGGCTGCAAGAAATGAAGGGGGGTGGGGGGTCTTGCCTCCCAGGACTAGGATGACGTTTTACCACTAACAGTATACGTGTGTTTTACTTGCACTTTATTTGCTGACATGGAAATACTGCATAATGAATTTACTGCAATGTTGGGAGGTTTTTTTAGAACTGGTGATGTTGCCCATAGCAACCAATCAGATGATATTTATTATCTTCTAGAAGCAGCTAGATAAATGTTAAGTAGAATCTGATTGGTTGCTATGGGCAACATCACCAGTTCTAAAAACTCCCACCTTAGTAAATTTACCCCTGTATGTGATTGGTTCTCAAACTTTTTTGAATCACAGCGCCCTAGAGTATCAGATTTTTTTTCACGGCACCCTTAGGCCAAAAGTTTCTAATTGAGAAATGTAATAAGAAATATTATATTAAGTACATTGTTTTTATATATCATCCATAGATTGCGTGGTGAGAGAAAAGATTTGTCTGTTTGTCCACATATTTTATGATTGGCAGCCACCTGCACTGGATTTGCCTATTACATTGATCATAAATCAGTGTCGGACTGGGGCATGAAGGGCCCACCAGGGGGATGCAACGGTAGGGGCCCATATTTTAGGGTGTGGCCAGTCTCCAGAGGGGGTGTGGCCAGCTGCAACAGAGGCTTGACTAACCATTAGAGGTTAGTGCCCCTTGATAAATAGTCTGTGCCCCATAATAAATATATATAGTAAATGCTGTGAGTGCATGCATGATAATGTACCACATTAATAACTGCAATGCACTATAGAAAATACACCATAGTAATGTGCAGTAAGGTAAAATTTATAATGTATAATTCAAGTGCACAGTCTGAAACTTGATCCCTAGAGGAGGAGGTGGGCCCCCCCAGGCAGTGGGGCCCACCAGTGGTTTCTCCTGTACCCCTGTGGGCCAATCCAACCCTGCCATAAATTATTTGAATTGGTCCTGGACCACCAATCCAAGAAACCCCTGCAAGTGCACCGATGCATCCCAGGGTGCCACAGGCCAGTTTGAGAACCAATGCTGTATGTAATAATCGCATTATTTGGAGTGAGGTGTGATACTTTGTAAAGAGTGTACAGTTACATTTACAAAGAGGAAGCTACATCTCACTGACTGTTCTATTAGCAGCCCTACTGCTATATTGTATGTTCTCTTTAATCAATGACTTTGTATTCTTTGGCTGGAAAGGGAAGTTTGAAAGAGTTCTCACAGAACAGCCTATGCCAAAGCAACTCTTATTAAATCAATCATTTCAATAAACTAACACGGCTGATTGTAAAACTTCCTAAACCAGGGAGGCTGTGAGCAGCAGCATGTGCTGCCAGTAAGTCCGGCACAGCCCTACATGGCAAGGGACCCCAGGCTTCCCGTTATCAGCAGCATAGAACAACTGAATAGAGCACGCTGCACCACCACCCACTACATAAGCAGCATAGGGTCTGACTGAGGACGGAGGAGAAGGCAAGGCAGCAGCTAATCTAGGAGATCTGACGTCATGAGGACCTCAGGGGGAGGAGGAGGTGTGGAAGGGAAGGATGAAGCACATACTAGGGTCTCCAGCCAGAGAGGAGGGAGGCTCACTCACATTTACACAGGATCCCATCGGTACTGAGGAATCTGCCTGAGATTATTATTTTTATACATATATATTAATATTTTTTTTTTACTTTTTAGACTTCTGCAGGAAGTTTTCTTTCAGGCATCAGTTTATTTACTAAGAGCTCGCGGACGAGTTACATGAAACTTTTCTTCCACAGTTTTAAATGAATCCAGACCTGATGCGGCGGCCGAGGCAGGGACCCAGCTTGTGGACCGGGCTCTTTGTGATTCTCGGTGTGAGCCTGATGGCAGAGGCCACCCCGCAGCTCACCTATCACCGGCCAGCGCAGAGGGGCAAGTAAGTTATTACCACTGGTAGCAGCGTTTCTCCTTCCTCCCAGTATTACATCGTTACATCGCCGCTTCCACACGCGGGAGAGCAGGAGCTGCTGAGCCCAGCACGGACTCTCATTCTATCAGGGGGTCCGCTAGCAGCGCACGTTTCCCAGAACTCCTACCTGGAGGACCGCTGGATTCATTACTGACTGAGGCATACGTCCCCGGGACTTAATGGTAGGAGATCTGGAAAACATGTCCTGTCAGCTATCACCAAGGTCCGTGTTGAAGATATTGCATACGTTTGGTTTGTTCTTTAATAGTTATATCAAAACTATATACAGTATATTAGAACCAGAGTTACAGGACACTCAGCTGTTTAGTGGCATCATACAATAAAAGCACAATGTTGTTCAATAGTAGTAAGTATAATGAATAAACTGCTCAGAGCTATTGGTAAAGGATTTTTCAACAATTTGTTATGTATATAGTTATACAGGATGATCTGGCGCTACTGTTATGTAGGAATTGTAATCTAGAATTGCCTGTGAACAGCCTTTAAAGTACAGTATTGACACAAATGAAAAAAATATTACTACTTTCCTGCAGACACAGTATGTGCTATCCTCACCTGCCATGCATTGTCAGTGCACCTCAAACTCAATCCACAACATACACTAACAGCCCAGGTTATAAGGATATCCATGCTTGAGCACAGGTGACTTAATTAGTACAGTACTTCAGCATTTTTGATTTAACATCTGTGGTCAAGTATGGATAGCCTTAGAAAATGGACTGTTACTATGTTTTGAGGTCCAAGTTTTACAAGCACTGGTCTATAAGATTGAATTCAAGCTGTTTTGAAGGCTGTTCATTTTTTTTTTTCTTAGTTGTTTTTTTTTTTTTGTATTTTAACTTTTTATTTGACGGTGAGGCACTTTAACCTTATAAGTTAATATATCTGTATAAAAAGTATAATGATACAAACTAAAATGATACAAACTAAAATTATATGGACACAATTTCTGTATCTACACTTATATTATTTCTTTATAATTGCACTCATAAATGACATAATCATCAAATATATGTTAAATCAATTAGAGATAACCAATTTGCTGTTAACTATGTAATGATTTGCATTATTTATGGGCTTAGACTGGTTTTATGTATATTTAGTGTATATGATCTAATTCTCAGATCCTGCCACCTCTGCTGGCTGGCACTTTAATGCAGTGGTAGGCAACATGACATTATCAGGGACCTATGAACTGTTTCTTGGTTCCACTAGAGGACCAGACAGTACCTTTGTAAAGGAGTCCTCAGGTTACATTAGCAGAATCAGAGCATGAAGCAGTCACACAGCCCAAAACCTAGATAAACCTATAACTGGCTGGTTGAGTAGGTGATCACCATTTAACCATGAACTAATCTGCTACAACAGCTTGGATGGTTGTAGCATGTTGTTCCTGGGTTGCTTGTTGCCTGGTTCTACATTAATGACTGCTAATACCTGCAATTAAGTAGTTATGTTCTTCAGTCATGTCTTTTATACATTGTCCTACAGCCACTCCTTGTCGCCTCTAGACTTTATTTTCCTCTCCTCTCTTAAAAAGAAAAAAAAAACTATACTTTCTTTGTTCATGACTAAAGTAATAGCGTTACACATGTAAAAAGTGATAGTAAAGAACTTTCCTCCCTGGGTAGCGTTTCATAGAAGGAACACTGATTCTGACTGAGGAACCTTTAAAATTAGTGGAATCTACTTATAGAGTTCAGTTCTAATTGAGTGTTCCTAAATAGCCTTGTATTACAATGACTATAGAATGTAAGAATGTAGTAATACTGTCTGCAGACTGCTGGCAGATCTCCTGCTCATTCTGCTGCTTCTCCTCCCTAGGAACTGGTGTGCATTCATCGTGAACAAGAATGTCAGCTGCACGGTTATGGAGGGGACTGAGAGTTTCATCCAGCCTCAGTACAAGTGTGCCTGGAACCAGATCCACTGTCAGCCAACACTGGCGTAAGTGATTGGGAAGTCATTGAGTAGGAAATAGAAGCCTGGGAATGACGTTGCGGCCAGTGTTAATTAGGAAAGTGTTAGTTTAGTGCGTGTTTAAGTTATACACTAAGGGCTGTATTCAATAACTGTCGGAAGCTGCCGTCTTGTCGGAAAGACGGCAGCTTCTGACAGAAATAGGTCGGAAGGGGTTCCGACCTATTCAGTAGGGGCTGATTTTTTCTGACAAGTCGGGAACTCCCGACTTGTCGGAAAACACGTGGATTGGCGGAATAGCCACCAATCCACGTACTTCTATCGGAAATGGGGCCAAATCCAACAGGTTTTGGCCCCCTTTCCGACAAACTAAATCTGACTTGAAAACAAGTCGGATTGAGGTGAGGAGACAAGTGGTGCTGCGGTCCGTGGGGGAAGCAGAGATCGGCGGCCAGCGGGGGGAGCTCACTGTGGGGGGACATGGCGGTGGGGGGAGGCACTGCAGGAAGAGACCTCTCCCTGCAGCGCCTCTACACGCCGCCACAGACATGTCCCCCTGCAGCCAGATCCCCCCGCCGGCCGCCGATCTCTGCTCCCCCCGCTGCCCAGCCTTCCCCTGCCTCCGTTCACGCCCGCCGCCGTCTGCACTCCTGGCCGCTGCTGTCAGCGCAGCTGCTGACAGCAGCGGCCATCCATTGAATAGGGGTTGTCGGATCCATTCCGATAACTGCATGTCGGAATGGATCCGACTTTTATTGAATATACCCCTAAATGTTCTGTCACAGACACTTCAGAATTCTACCCACTGATTAGAGAGGAAGGTCCTTTATATACAGTATGTTGTTTATTTATTAACAGTTTCTTATATAGTGCAGCAAATTCCGTTGCGCTTTACAATTGTTCACTGTTATTCTAACACAGTGGCGGGTGCATATGTTGTACTGTTGCCTGGAAAAGAAAGACTTAACAGCAGAACTTACTTATACTGTACACATACACTATGTAGGGTGAGTTTTTAATTCCACTTTATAAATTGGAGATTTGTGTGAAGGAGCTCTGTATTAGCACAAGCAAAGGCCACATACAGTATATAATCTCACTTTGTGGTGGCTAACTCTCTTGTGCTAAAGTTGTATACTTTCTGTAGTATCTTGATATTGGAGTTCTGTAATGAATCATTAAAGTAGTTTGGTCAAGAATAATTCCTTTATAAGTGCATTAAGCTATGATTGCATGAGAAAGTGACGCGTAAGGCAGCGTATTACCTATGAGGGTATCCGGATGATAGATGGACAGTGTCTAGTTAGACAGTCAATAGATGGACATCGTATGTTAGATAGACATTAGGTCGACAAGGTCAGAAGTTCGACATAAAAAAGGTATACTGTATAAAAGGTCGACATAAAAATGGTTGACATAAAAAAGGTAGACACAGGTTTTTTTTTTAAATTTTACATCTTTGGGACTATTTCATACCTTCTCTATCCATGTCGGCATTGAGTTGGTTATAAACCTTGTGGCAAGCGCAGCGAGGCGAGCGGATGCCTTTCTACAATTGGGGGTCCCAGATGACAAAACTATCCACACGAACCAAAAAAATGGTGTCTAACTTTTTTGTGTCGATCATTGTCATATCGACATATTGACCACGTCAACATATTGACCCTATCGACCTTTTGTACTATCTTTGACCCTGTTGACCTTATGACCCTGTCGACCTAATGTCTGTCTAGCATGTGGTGTCTATCTATTGACTGTCTAACTAGACGCTGTCTATCATCCCACACCCACCTATGAGACTGCACAGACCTCTTACACTTATGTTACACAATTGTAATGTCATATGTACCACTAAACAATCATTTTCCTACTGTAACTAGATTTCCTTAACCAGTTCCATATACAGTACCAAGCCATTTCCTAATAGCCTGATCGTCATATAAAAGTGGCATTGGGTAATAAGACAGGGTGGAAGAGTGAAAGGACAGGAATTTGAATACTAATATTCCTGACATGAAAGAGTTGCCCATACAGTAGGGATCAGTCAGCCAGGGTCAGCTGAAGAGGTCTGTAGAAGTTTACAGCTTAAACACTTTTTTTTTTCTCACTGATGATTTGTATATAATGACTTTCATTAAGCCAAAAGAAAATGGAAAGGTAATTTTCTATTCAGTTGAGTATATTTTATTAGTAACAATTGTTTGTAGTATATAAGTGATGTTTCTGCCTTGTCTTGATGCCATGTTATCTTACAATCTTCCCTAGTGCTCCCTGTAACAGCCAGCTCCTCCCTTACAATCTTCCCTAGTGCTCCCTGTAACAGCCAACTCCTCCCTTACAATCTTCCCTAGTTCTCCCTGTAACAGCCAGCTCCTCCCTTACAATCTTCCCTAGTGCTCCCTGTAACAGCCAGCTCCTCCCTTACAATCTTCCCTAGTGCTCCCTGTAACAGCCAGCTCCTCCCTTACAATCTTCCCTAGTGCTCCCTGTAACAGCCAGCTCCTCCCTTACAATCTTCCCTAGTGCTCCCTGTAACAGCCAGCTCCTCCCTTACAATCTTCCCTAGTGCTCCCTGTAACAGCCAGCTCCTCCCTTACAATCTTCCCTAGTGCTCCCTGAAACAGCCAGCTCCTCCCTTACAATCTTCCCTAGTGCTCCATGTAACAGCCAGCTCCTCCCTTACAATCTTCCCTAGTGCTCCCTGTAACAGCCAGCTCCTCCCTTACAATCTTCCCTAGTGCTCCCTGTAACAGCCAGCTCCTCCCTTACAATCTTCCCTAGTGCTCCCTGTAACAGCCAGCTCCTCCCTTACAATCTTCCCTAGTGCTCCCTGTAACAGCCAGCTCCTCCCTTACAATCTTCCCTAGTGCTCCCTGAAACAGCCAGCTCCTCCCTTACAATCTTCCCTAGTGCTCCATGTAACAGCCAGCTCCTCCCTTTTCCTTAGTTGCTTCAGTTATAGTTGGGATATGTGCAGCTCAGAATCCTGAAAACCAGAAGCATAAGCAATGAAACCACTGCTTGCTTTCCCTTAATGAACTCCAGCAGCCACCTGGAACTCACTAAAAGTCAATTAATTCCTGTTGGATGCTGGGGCTTAGTAACGAGAGACATTCTGCACTGTCACTGTGCTCTACCCAAACTGTTATTAGCTTTGCTGTGGACAAGAAGGAATAGAGGGCCTAATTCAGACCTGGTCCCACGCAGGCTATTATTTACACTGCTGCGACCAGGTAATCACCGCCTACAGGGGAGGGGATAAACGCTTTGCAGGGGTGCGATGGGCTGTGCAGTTTGTTTCTGCACAGCCCAGGACTTACTCAGCCGCTGCGAAGATCCGGACAGGTGGTAACGTCAGGAATCCTTCTCTGGTAATGGCTGGGCACACCTGCGTTTTTCCAGACACTCCCAGAAAACGGGGAGTTGCCACCCCATCTTCTTGCGATCGCCGGTGTGATTGCTTTCTTCGCTAGATTTGTCGCTGCCCGTCGCCGGCGGCCGATGTGCCTGCACATTGCGGGTCACACGCATGCGCAGTTCAGACCCGATCGCACGGCTGCGAAAAAATGCAGCGTGCGATTGGTTCTGAATGACCCCCAGAGTCAGGAGCTGCCATCTGGGTGAGAGTGAGAATAGTGATCAAATAGGAGCTCAGCCATTGTTTTCTTCAGAGGTAGACATTTGCATCTTCTTACTGGTAATTAGTTTTGGTTATGCTATATTGTAATCATCAGATTCCACATTGTACGCTGGTCTTCAGGTAGTGCTCTGTATCATATACTTCCTAGCACTCTGTATCATACAGTATATTGATTAGAAGAATGGTTCTGTATAGAACACTTATAATAAGACGGGTCTGGGACTCAAGGTCGACACATCTTAGGTCGACGCCTGAAATAGGTCGACATGTACAAAAGGTCGACATGGAAAAGGTTGACATACGTTTTTTATGTTTTTTTGGTGTCGTTTTCTCCGTAAAGTGACCGGAAACCCCAATTAGTGCACCCTGTCCCACGGTGAGCGAAAGGTGCCTCGCTTCGCTACTGCTGCGCTCGGCACAAGTTACCATTCTCAATTGTAGTCCACTTGGATCGTAAAGTATGAAAAAGTTCAGAAAGTGGAAAAAAAAGTGAAACTCATGTCGACCTTGTCCATGTCGACCTATTTCAGGCGTCAACCTAAGATGTGTCGACCAATTGGTGTTGACCTTTTGTCCGGATACCAATAAGACAGGATCTGCAATTTACATTGCTTACTTACTATATGTGACATTGTAAACATACAATTGTATGTTTCATACTTGCCTACTCCCCGGAATGCCCAGGATACTCCTGAATTTTGAAGACTCACTTAGAATAGCGCTCTCATTATCCCGACAAGATGATGTGAATCATGTTGCTAGTTGCTACAGTATTTCCCCTGCACTTTCCTTTCTGATCTCACCTTCAGATCTTTCAGGGGAGCCAGTATGATATACCGTATATTATTAGAATATATTTTCCAGATGGGTTGCATTGTCTGTGTTTGTAATTGCAGTCTTTAATTTCTCTTTGCTGAATCATGCTCACACCAGGCAAACTAAATCCACATGTTTTTGCCTCATTCTCAGCAACTTGAATCCTATTGGGAGAAAAGTGCTAAATAACATAATTACTTTAAATTCAATGCTCTCCCAAATCACAGGCACTGAAGAGGGAGTTCACCCAAAGTTGGGCATGTCTTGTTTATTTTGTCCCGACTCTGCATGTCTAAATATAGGAGGTCTGGCTCTTTACCATGTTCCCTGTCCTGGTGCAGTATATGCTATATATTTTTGGTTATCTTTGGAAGTTACTGTAAGTGAGGATGGTAAAAAGGGGATTTCTGTTGTGTTTTATTGTCCATATCTGCCCCTGAATTGATGTATTATAAAGTTAGTTGATTGCTCACATAGTTGTTCCAAACCTTCGTAGCTAGTAACCACTTCCCAATTATTATGCAGTAAATTGATGCAAATAGAAAAATACATTGTATGAATAAAGGTAACTTTATATAGGTATAGATAATAAGTTAAGGAATATGTCCACCCATATAAGTATCCCAGTCTCCAGCCAGCATGTCTGAGAGGAAAGAATCTGGGAGGTCCTGGAGAGCTGCTCTCTGATTACTTGAGTAGAGCAATGTGGTTATAGACAGCCATGCTATGCACTAACCTACATTCATATCCATGGAAAATCACTCTCTGTATGGTAATTAGTGGGGGTTGTCTTCATGGCAGTTATCTCTTGTCTCCAAAAGTGTCTGTTAATTAATGCACTGCACAGTCAGTCAGTCATTCAATAGTCTTATCCAAGGAAATGTGTGTATGCATGTATGTCTGTATGTATGTGTGTGTATATATATATATATATATATATATATATATATATTACATTTCCTTCAGTGCAAGCTGTAACAATTTTACATATCTTTCTATCGACCTCAATGTTATTTTATTATCCTGACCGGATCCCGGACTGACCATATTTGTAAGTACTGTGTGTTTTTATTACAGTGGCCCAGATTTATCAAGCCTTGGAGAGTGATAAGTACCACGGTGATAAAGTACCAGCCAATCACCTCCTAACTGTTATTTTTCAAACACAGCCTGTGACATGACAGTTAGGAGCTCATTGGTTGGTACTTTATCACCGTGCTATTTATCACTTTCCAAGGCTTGATAAATATGGGCCAGTATGTTTATTCTGATGGCTGTAACTATAATATTTATATTTCTGATACTACAGACAGCAACTGTTAGAGCTTTATCTATATCTTTCCTTTAGCCGCTGTTCTCTGCTTTTCATTGTAGGACAATAGCAATTCCATTCCAGGTAATTACTCAGTACCAAATTCTACAGATGTGAATAAGCAATGCATTTATATGTTTGCAAATAAACCTAAAACATACATAATACTGCATTGTCTACATAATATGGAAATCAGAACCATACATTGGTGTTAATTGCTTTCTGACAACAGTAGATGGCACAGACAATGAAATGATTGAGGTCATAGTACTTGCTCCACCTATTGGCCTGTATGAATATTGCACGTTGCTGAAGGGGATCATAGCACAGAGATATTATTAGGCTAAAGAGCTAGCATTTTGGAGTATAAAATAAAACTGACTTTACACATTTACTCTTTGTTTGCAAGCCTGGCAACTTTAATATAATAATTGACATTAATATATACGTAATTCCTATAAATAACTTTATAAATTGTGAATTATGTGGCCATTAATTCCTGTTGATGAGTTCTGATCTGAACACTTTAGCAATTATTAGGAAGACTAGTGTATTAGGAAAAATTCATCCCCTGTGAACTATTATGGGTATTAGAAGTCAGATCTGTATTTATGTCACAGCTTATATGACTATCATTTATATTAGGGCGTATACTACATACATATTAATGGTAGTAATTCATTGCTAAAATAAGTGGTGGGACTCCCAAGGGGTGCGGCCACCATGGAACCTATAAAAGGGGGCATCATAATGTTTCCTCCTGAGGCCCCTTCTCTGCTTTGAAAAGAATCATCAGATCTCTACCATCAATGGCAAAACCTCCGACTGTTGGTGGCAAACAATCAATGGATGTTAGTCATCGATGGCCATTCCTGCATACCGTGAAATGAATTGCCTCCTTACAAAAAAAATTAACCCTCGTGTGAATGTGGATCCATATAATAAGGAACATACATTGTACATTCCACTGGGACAATTACTGATGTGAATGAGGGATATATTCTCTGTAAAGCGCTGTGTAATATGAGTACACTATATAAATATGTGGTAAGAAATACACACTGCATGTCCCACTAAGTGATGCATCTTCTGTGGTTTGCATGCCAGCAGCATTTGACAAGGTAATTTATCATTATTTGTATACACCACCAATTACACAACACTGCCATCAGCATCAGTCCCTGCCCCATTGGAGCATTCAATCTGGTTTCCATAATGCACAATTACACACACACACACACACACACACACACACACACACACACACACACACACACACACACACTTTTAGTCCACATCCAATTAACCTTACTAACCACTGTGCTTCCCATTGTTTATTTAGATAAAGGGACATGCAGATAAATTGGAGAAAAAAAATCTTCCAGAGTTTGTATATACAATCTAATGCCTTCACTGGATTATTTGCTTCCAATAATGTTTAGTACTACAGATAAGAAACACATCCTTGTCATTTGTATTTGGGGAATCTGCTGTCCCTTCCTCTCTTGGTAAGGGGGGTACACACAGAGCGATAATCTAAGCAATCTGACTAGATCGCTCCGTGTGTAGCCCTAACAGCGATAGCGATGCGCAGCCCAGCGCATCACTATCGCTGGTGCTAGATTGGCCTGCATGCAGGCCAATCTAGCGGGTCGCTCACTTCACCCGCTGGGTGAAGTGAGCGGCCCCCCTGTCTCCCCCCGCATGCTCAGTACAGATCGCGCTGTGCTGAGCGGCGGGAGAGATGTGTGCTGAGCGGTTGTACATGTGACTGTGTGTGCCAATAGCTGCTGTGTGGTCTATGCGGGTCATTCCGACCTGATCGCCCGCTGCAGTTTTTCGCAGCGATCAGATCAGAATTGCGCATGCGCCAGTGCCGCAGTGTGCCTGCGCATGCCGTACGGCCGAAGGCCGTCGTTCAGCAGCGATCGCCTCTGCCTAATTGACAGGCAGAAGCGGTCGTAGGGCGGGAGGGGGCTGTACGGTGGAGTTAAGACGCCATTTAGGAGGCGCGGTCCAGCCAACGCAGGCGTGGCCGGACCATTGGGGGGCGGGCCGCGGCGGCTGCATGACGTCCCACGCAGCCGCTGGAGCTGCACTGGCCGAGAGTTACTCCACAAATACAAAAGCATCGCCACTGTGTGATGCTTTTGTATTTGTGCGGGAAGGGGGGGGGGGGGCGGACTGACATGCGGGGCGGACTAGCCCTGTGCTGGGCATCCCCCCGCATGTCAGGGAAGATGATCGTAGCTGTGCTAAATTTAGCACAGCTACGATCAACTCGGAATGACCCCCTATGTTCCGTGTATTTCACACACATTGCTATCCCTATATTCTGTACTCTGAAGGGGGCTAAGTGCATCATGGTTCTCATATGATATAGTGTCTCACAGGATATACTACTTTGGTATTTTTCTCTGTGTGTTTCAGTCACCATATACCTCTTAGATTCTCTGTGCTCTGCTTTACAGTCACACTATACAGGGTTTTTTTGTCAGGTATTTTTCTGCTTTTATTGTACTAGTACACCCTAAGGTTACGCTTACAGGGTGGTAGATCTATGGCTGATCCTGCACCATGCAGTGCTGACGCCACTGATTGCTCGGAGAAAAACATTGCAGCTGAGGCTTCAGGTACTGGGGGTTCTATACCCCTCAGTCAGTCTACAGCACCGGGGGCACTCCAAGACCCACCTCGGGCTGCTTTCTCTAATATACTGACTATGCTAGTAACTAGACTTGCGCCCCCTGTGGGACATCCTATGCCATTACAGCCACATATTGTCCCTGCAGTTAATCTGCCATGGGCAGATACTCTGTCCTCTCAGTTACAGCAATTAAATCAGTCTATGGCAAAACAAAAACCTAACCCTCGCCCGCCTAAGAACAAGGGGTCCTCTAAGCGGGCCAGTACTTCCTCACAATCCACACATGTAGAGTATGCTGTATATGGTAGTAGCAGTATATGGAGGATGGTGGTACCCTGTATACAGGGAGCACTGTATGGAGGGCTATAGGGGTACAGTGTATATATAGGGGAGCATATGGAAGATAAATGGTGCATTGTATATAGGGGCAGTATATGGTGGGGGGTGTAGTGTACATAGGGTGTGTGTGTCTGTGTCCCGAACGGATCTCCGTCAGGCATCCTCCAGTGGGCGACGGCGCCACCACACTGGTGACTATATTGAAAAAATCTGCATCTCTGTCTCCACTGTCCCTGTCTGCCCCTACCCCCCCCCCTCTCTCCAGTCGCTATCTGCCCCAATCTATATATATATATATATATATATATATATATATATATATATATATATATATATCACCCAATTACAGAGTACATAAACAAATAATCAAAACAGGAAAACAGCAACTTACAGTTATAGGACAAGTACACGGTAAATATACATAGCTACATCAGCAGATAACACTGAAATAAGTATCAGGTGGCAGAGGACTGCTGGAGTTGGTGCAGTTGAAGATTATTAAAGTAAGAGAAAGGATAAGCACATGAGGGAAGAGGGCCCTACTCGTGAGAGCTTACATTCTAAAGGGGAGGGGTAGACAGACAGGGGTGACACAGACGGGGTACACAGAGAGCGTGGAACAGAAGATTAGGATAAAATTTGGCTGGGTTTGGTGAAGAAGTGGGTCTTGAGAGCGTTTGAAGTTTTGTAGAGAGGTGGAGAGTCTGAGGGGGAGAGGTAGGGAATTCCAGAGAATTGGAGCAGCACATGAAAAATCTAGGAGGTAGGAGTGGGAGGAAGTAATCAGTAGGCAGGAGAGTCGGCGTGCATTAGCAGAGCGAAGAGGACGGGTGGGAGTGTAAGGGTAGATAAGGTCAAAGATGTAAATGGGAGAGGAGTGGGTGAGGGCTTTGTAAGTGAGTGTGGGAAGCTTGAAATGGATTCTGAAAGGGAAGGGAAGCCAGTGAAGATCTTGTAAGAGAGGAGAGATGGACGTTTTATTTATATAAATAGCTGTATATGTGAATTGGTTGCACATGCTGCTTGTGGTGTCCTGTTGTTTACAACATTATGTGATGTCTTGACTAAGATCACTTGGATGTGATCGAAACGTCGACTTGATGATCTGATAATTAAAGCTACATCAACTTTTTTACAAAAAATTGGTGAGTGCCCTCCTTTACAAATGACTGTCTATTGGAATTAATCGTTCCTTGGAGTGGAGCACCATCTCGTGTGGACTTTGATGGGCAGTTTAGTGCGGATACTTCCTTGCTTTTATATATATATATATATATATATATATATATATATATATATATAAATTATTTTTTTTAATAGTATAGACTGTCCTTTTTATTGTCTGGCCGGACAACATGTGGAGCAGCCCTTCTGATAACAAATACACTGCACCCAGGACAATTGGCCAAGCATAGACTACAATACTAACAGGAGGAGCTGCAGCTGGAGGGCCAACTCCCAATTACAGCCTCTTGTGAATAAATGAAGCTGTTTGGCCCACATATGTATAGTTACGCCCCAGCTGTATGGTAACTATTGTCAATGTTAAAAGAAAGTCCATTTAGTTATATTTCCTATCACTTCCACATTGTCAACTTTTTTGCTGACTTCTGGTGGAAAAAAAAGCATTTATTAAATATGTTTCCAAACTACTGATGTCTGAGCTGAATACTTGAGTTGAGATGTACAGTATCCATTTACTGTAAAAGATGCAAATCTTAGCTGGTACATGTCTCTTTTCCCTTTTCACTATACTAGAGCTTCTCAGGCAACTACAACTGCTGATGTTTGTTTTTACTTTGTTATAAGCTCTTTGTAATGGTACAGTTATTTCAGTGGACATCTGCAAAATGTGGTATGCTGATGCATTATCTTTATTTATCTTAGAATAAACAACCATAGCTCTTTAACGCAATCACAATGTATTCATAAACCCAAACATCCCAGTAAGCTTCCTTTTTTATTTATTTATTTTAAATATTAGTTTTTATTGTTTTTCAGTTGGAAAACGGGAAAAAAACAAGGACAAATATAAAGAGAAGGGGAGGGACAAAACAGTGGGTAATACATAGATCCCACACAGAAATCTGAGAAAAGAGCACAAATGATGCCATAGACCACGTCTTCGGTACTAGTAATCCCCCAGTCATTATATATGCTTTGGGAATCTACATGCAATAGCGTGCCCAACGGCACAAGGGGGGTTTAGTATATTCTGAGAATGCTGACATGGTGATGTCGTCGACAAGCAGGTTTCAGCTAAAACCTATCCGTGATGCTATTGTCAACATTTTCTACATGATGACGTTTTGCAGATAAAGACATTGTAACCATGTCAGCATCATATTATTCTACATTCTGGTCTCCACAGTATGAATGTCACGTATTGAGTGTTGACGAGACTGAATAACCACAAGAGTAATCATATTTGGCGGTTTCCAGGACTATCAGCGATATATTTGTGCCACCAAAACCATTTTGTTAATGGCCCTTGTTTATTTAATATATCTGATTCATAGAGGACTTTTGTATGATTGTCGATTAGAATTAATTATCCAGTGAGTATTGCAGTTGGATTCTGCTACTCTTTCTCTAGTAACTCTGCTTATCATCTGTAACACTGTCTTTTTGTTACCATCCTCAAATGTTTTCCATTTTAAATGTAATCCCTATATTTGGGATTTTATGTTGTCAGTGATTCAGGCACTGCATCTGATTAACACATTACTTTCAAGGGAGTGCATGTTGTTTACTGGCCACATTTTCTTTGATATACAAGATGTGAAATCCAAGTCTTTACTGTACAATGATCTATTGTCTGTTTCATTCCTACTTTCCATTACTTGTCCTTTTACATATTCACCAAGTGTTTTAGACAAATGTGCGTTGTATGGTACAGTATAACTGTGGGTTTTTTATTCACTTTTTTGTATTCTTGGATCTCTTCCTTAGACCCTGGCCCCGATTGCTGTGTATGTTGGCATTTTTTACTCTGGCTTTTGCAATGTATTGGGCAAGATTTGGCCACTGGCTTGATGGTAAAAGTTTCAGGAGTTCTCACTGTGCCAGCATTTTATAGAGACCTGGCATCTGAAGCGGCTTGTAGTCTCGGAATTCCTCTGAGGGCTGAGGAATTCTAATACTTAGGATTTTCAATTATGTTATTTTGTTACTAAATGGTTCCACTTGCTTTGCAAGCTCCTAATTTATATATAAGACATGTATAATGTAAACATTTTGCACACCATACTTGGCGGAATTAGTCCATTCAGCATTTTCCTGCCACTTTACCAGAAATAAGAGTAATCTGCTGGTGAGATAAAATGCACGTCTTGTATCTTTTGTTAGAGAATACCCAAGCAAGACATACAAGTAAAGGCTAGATTTGTTTCCTTCTATTAAATCATGTTACTATATCTGTTTTAAACAGGTTTTAAAGTACCGTACATGTAATACATGAACAGATTGAGGATGAAATGGGGTGACCTTGATCATTGTAGTACTTGCTATTCCAGCCACCTGCTTTACATTCATATATCTTCCTACTTTGGAGCTCTGACATTTTAGGAATACTATTTAATGAGCTTTCAACCTTACCAGCATTTGGTGATGGCAGTGCCCATCTAGGGCAAGGCACCAAGCACTTGCCAGACCATGGGTAAAAGACACATGCTACTAGGTGTGACTACTAGGTCGTTCTGCTGCCTAACAATATCCACATCCCAGCTGGGTGATGTGATTCACAGCAAATCCCATCATTGTAGTCCCACTCCCACAGCACAGTGTCACGCATCGATGGGTTTTGCAGCAGGCGGTGATGATCTCCCATCACCACACCTGCCTCTGGACCTCCCACTCCCAGAGGGCAGCAGTAGAAAGTGTGTAGGGATGTAGGGCCACACGGGCCTGGGACTGCAAATGATCATGGTCCTCTTGTGAGACACAGAGGAGCTGTGACCTGTGTGGCTAGAGCCATGTGGGCGTGTACACCCCCCTACACGATCAGCCCCAGTGTCACCCTGAATCAGTAAATATAGAAATATGACATTATTTTCTGAGAAAAATAGAAATTCAGTTTTAGTACTTATGAATTATGGCTGACTTTGTAGCCAGCTGAGCAACTATCATGATGACGGGCCTATTTGTATTGGGAGGCCTGGAGTTCTAGTCCCATCTGTCCATTTTGTTAATCTGGCCCTGGGTTTGTATATTCGTACAACAGCAACATTCTTATAAAGTGCTTTACAATCAGAGAGACTATTCACCCATTTCTTACCCCTGTAGTGGTTACAGTATTATTCCCTACCCCCAGCAAGCCAGTCTAAAACATGTGCGCAGTGCTAAGCTAAGGAAGTTTACTTAGACGTTAAGTTATTAGTATGTTTTTGTACTGTGGAGAGGGTTCACTCAGTGGGAAGGAACACACATGATCCCCAGCTTTTGCTGCTTGTGTTACATGTAGGCTTTACAGGGGAATATAGCGTCACACTGAATAAAACGGTATTGAGTTGAATCACCCCTGATGCTGTGTTGCAGCTACATTGTGCGTCTGTGGCTAGATGTGTACGTGTTTTCAGTCAATAGTAAATGCCTATCATGTTTGATTATGTTTCTTCTCAGCTATGTCTTTGTATAAACAAGTTTGGGCATGGTTGGACCCAACTTAAAGGTTGCATTGTCAAGGTCAAGGATTCCCAAACTGTAGCTGTACTAACATTTGTATGTCATACTGGGCTAAAAGTGTTTTAGTATGCTGTATCCTAATAAGAAATATGTGTAGCCATGAAGTTTATTTGTAACATATGGTATATGGAACATAATGGCAGTTGGTTCATGGAGCCTAACGGTATGTGGACTGGCAGTTTGGCAGCACAGCTGGGGCAGCCTAGGAGAACACATGTTTAATGCTATTTAAGTTATTTTATTAAAAAAATGTATGCACATGTTGCGTCTTTATCTAATCTGCATAGATAAAGGTACATTATTGCATTTGGGGGTTATCTGGTTCTTTGTAGTTCTCACTTTTCTTAATATGAAGTGGAAACATGATACCAACAATAACTTCAAAGGGAAGTTGGGAAATGTTACTATGAATTGTAAATTACTGCAGGAATTCTCAAGTCTCTTGTAACGCCCCACTGTGTTTATAATGTGTTTTCCCAATGTAATGGCTACACTGTCACATTAATTGTTGTGTTGACACGTCTTTTATGTTGTGTAGATTGACTGTTGTGAAATGTATGTGTGTGTATGTATATATATATATATATATATATATATATATATATTTGGACTGGGTTCTTTCAATGTTGTGTTGCATGTATAACCTCCTGATACTACTGTATAGTATATCAATAATGGGGATCATGTAGGTGGTGCAGATGTGTCATTCTACACCTGCATCCTTACACCGTATGGCGCGAGATGTCGGAGAGGGGTAGTGTACCCTCTTTTACTTTGAATTCGATATGCGCATTTTCTAACAATACCACTTCAAAAGGTCAGTAAAAGGAGGCATGACCTCGCGGTTTGCAGGGTCATGCCCCTGATATGCAGTTTTAAGGGCGTGGCTGTGTGTCATGCTCCTATTTTTCATCATGCTGAGGGCAAGGCCAGCACTTTCTTATTTGCATTGCAGGTGTAGGTGCAGTGAAACGCCACTCAAAGTGTACTAGAGATGCTGGGACTTTAACCACACAGGGATTAGTTTTAAACATGTACATTAGCCTGAGAAGAGCGGCACCTACTGCATTGTATACAGATTCAGTCGCACAGATAAACAAATGTCACACATGTAAAATGTATCAGTGCGAGCTTGCAATGCAGCTTTGTCACTCCCGGATTTATTTATGTGAATAAATGTAGATTTTGAGTGAAACAGTTTATGAGGATACATCTGTATCTTACCAGAAGGAAACCTCTTTATTATTACCAACATACATTATTATCTGTACAGTAACCCATACTGTACATGGTCATCGCTCTGTAACAACCCAGAAAAGACAAATGTTTCATATATTCAAACATTTATTTCTTAGAATATTAATGTATTAATTGTCTTCCTCCTCCTATTAGATATGTGGTGAGTGAAGGTCTGTGCTGCTGTGGACCTATGTATAATGTACTGCTCACTACGATAAGATACTGGACTTGATGGCACTGCCACCAGATGTATCAAGTAGATGATGTATACTCTATATCTTATTCAGGCTCAATATTCTCATTCATTTTCTCATCTCTGCTCTTATTCCTTATTCCTCTTTAAGTGTCCAAAGCCATTCTGGAAGAGCCGCCATAGGGTTCATCCTATGGTCACTCTTTACGGTCCTGTAGAGATGAGATGTAGAGACTGAAGTGAGGACTCCTGTTAGTATGTTTATGAGGCTGTATTTAACCTACATTTCAGGCAACTACTTTCAATCATCTTAACTTATCTCTTTCCCCTTCTGGTCCCCATTCCATTCTCCTTCTTTCTTGCATCACTTCACAACTTGTCACCTACTCACCTCTTGCCCTTTCTGTCAACCTTCCTTGCCTAACTATGCTGCATACATACGGCATCTCTTTTCCTTCCCTCATCTCCTGGTCTTATCCCAGACTCTTCCTCTTCCCAGCTGTTCCTCAGATCTCCTGACACATGTCTGCCCAATTACAGCCTGGGTGCTTTAAACCTGACCATGTATGTCACTTCACATGTAGCATGCACTTTACCTAATCTCCTTGGTCTGCCTTTATTTTATAGTAATACCAAGTGGCGTTCGGTTAAAAAAAAAAAAAGTTAAATGTATTACTACTACATTACTGTGGCTGGACTACCAAATGCCTTTAACCCATATACATTTTTATTCTATTTTAAGTATACATGTAGTATTGCCTCTACTATCTGTATATACATGTTGATTTAACTTGAATTAATGCAGGCTCACAAAGTATATGAGCTTGCTAAATGATGTGGATAAATCATGAAAATGAGTGACGCTGTGGTGTTGTGGTCTCTGTCATGTCACAGACTCCCATGAAGGGTCATACTGATTGTGCCTGGGAATACACATGGTTGTCACACATTGGTGACGAGTCTTATCTGTTTATCTTGGAAATGATAGTGACGTTTTTATTTTTTCAAATTCTAACAACTTTTAACTGCAAAATGACCAATTTATATAGTTTATGAAATAATATGATTAGAAGGAAAAGGGCAATCATTTGCTCAGTAGACATACAGTTACATTACTGCAATTGTAAAGCACAACAGAAAATGCTGGCCCTATATAAGTAACTGATAATAATAAATAGCACTGATTGCCAATTATACAGTATTAGAGCTATTTTGGGTTATCTTTGTGGTGCTGATTTCGAATAGGACATTGGTTGTGCTAGATTGACTTAATTTTTGAGATACTCTGAGAAGAAACAGGAAAAACATAATAGACAAATTGCTCAACTGTCAACTGACAGTAGCTATGCGACCGCTGTCTTCTCTGACAGCGTCGTTGCAACGACGTGTGTGCGCAATGCACACGCCACGCATGCGCATTCCAGACCCGTTCGCACCGCAGCGAAGAACCGCTGTGTGCGAACGGGTCGGAATGACCCCTATAGTGTCACAGCTTACCATCATAGTAACCATAGCTTACCATAGTAACGGTTCATCAGTTCTAAAATAAGGCATGTGATACATGGTCTTTCTTTCAAAACCTGCCATTCCTCTAGTCAGTACTTTGTGAAACATAAATTTGAATTTACTGAAACATTTATTGGCATATGTTGTATATAAAGTGTAAAAAGTAAACCGTAACGTTTGCAGTGTTTGTAAGTGGAGTCTATTTTAATTATTTATACATATATAATACAGGGTGGTCCATAAGTGTGGAAACACCCTTATAAAAAGGAAATGAGTAAGGAAATATTAATCCAGTGTCTACACATATGATATGAGAGTGGGGAAAAACTTTTTACGGTATGTCACCAGTATGGTGGCCATCTAGAACTTTACCATCTTGGATGCAACTCTATTTTTTTATTGGGAAGGTAGTCATGTAACATACCAAACAGATGCAGAATTTGTCATAAGAAAAACAATGGTGTTCTTTGTTTTAACATATCTAACGAAGTGTGTAGATATCGGATACTAGTCACATCACTACCTGTTCATGCCACTTCCACCTTGGAAAACAGATGATATTAAACCATTTTATACTCCCCTGAACAATGTTCTGCAGGGTATAGTCAGAACGATATAAGCTTTTTCTGTACTAACAATACCAGTTCAAAAAAGACAGGAAAAGGTGGAATGACCTCGTGGTTTGTGGCATCATGCCACTGATACGCCTTTTTTAAGAGCATGACCGTTTGTCATGCCAGGGCTATAACTAGTGGAGTGCCAGAGGTGCCTGACACACAGTACATAAGCACTGTGGGCACAGGACCACAACCCGCTTGGCTGCGCCGCCGCACCGTGGAGTTCGCCCGGCCCCCGGCCCACCCTGTAACTCAGCGATCAGCTCAGATGCATTGCCCAGCTACCTGTTCTCACATAGGTAGCCGGGCAGCACTGCAACTTGTCTTCCTCCCTCCTCCCACTCCCTCCCACTCGCCCCCCTGCACCTTGGTTGGGCTGGGATCGAGCCAGGAGAGATATCCTCTCTCCCAGCCTGCTGCTAGCCCACCCACAGCCCGTTAGTGCAGGAAGGAGAAGAGGATAGAGACAGCCAGCTGATGTAAGTATATCACACCCTTACTCACTCACTCTCTCTCTCTCTCTCTCTCTCTCTCTCTCTCTCTCCCTCCTGGCTTTGTAAAAGGGGGCACTGTCTGGCATAATGTGTAAAAGGGGGCTCTGTCTGGCCTAATGTATAAAAAGGGTCTCTACCTGGTGTAATGGGTAAAAGAAGGCTCTGTCTGGCATAGTGTGTAAAAGGGGGCTCTATCTGGTGTAATGTGTATAAGTAACACTACTGTGTGAAGTAGCACTGTCCAGATTTGTAATATGGGGGGGGGGGGGGGCACCAATTATTTTTCTGGCACAGGTCACCAAAATATCTAGTTACGGCTCTGTGTCATGCTCCCATTTATTGTCATGCTGGGGGCAAGCCCAGCACTTCTGCCGCCTTCTTCATGCATGCACACAGCAATGATTGGGCAGCGGTGAGAGTGTCTCTCATCCTCCACACATTGGACACAGCAGTCTGCAGGTAGGACAGTGGATGAAATGTGGACCTGTCCCACTAAAATTAAGATAATTGGGAGACATGAAACCAGGGCTATACCCTGAGGGCCAGGTTCTGCCAGAGTGTGTGTGGCCTAAACAGGGTGCGTGCCCCATGTCCCTCACAAAAATAAAAATGATAGAGTTTAAAAAAATCAACCATGGCCTCGCATGCTCCGCAGGGTTGCACCATTCAGATCTGGAGGGGAAGGGGGGGGGTGTTTGGGGGGGAGGTGCGAGTAAGCACTGCATGTTACCATGCTTACTCTTTGGCCGGTGCCATTCACCCACTGATATTTGGGAAGATGACGCATATGCACTAGTGAGCAAAGACATTTTGCTTGCACTGTACGTCACCATCTTGCCAAAGATGCCACTGGTAAGTTGGCAATATAGGTATGACACTTGAAGTGGGGCAGTGGACCCAGGACCCCTTAATGCCCCTTCTAGGCTCCTCCAGTATGCCCAGGCCTGGGTAATTAGTACCCCCCCACCCCCTTGGTGCCACTACTTATAGTAACCTAACTTCCATCTCTTAATTATGTTTCCATCATGGAGACTCCATACTGGAAAGGCTCAGATATCTCTTCATAGACCCCCCCCAGCTTTCTAACTACCAATCATCTATGTGTACAAGACTTCAGTCAGCTGCTTATAGGAGCATATAGCTGCTGAGAAGTGGTCAACGTCATGACATCATAGAATGTTCAAACTGGAATTCTGCTCATCTTCAAGTTTTGAGGTCTTGGGCTTTTAAATTGGATTATTATGGTGTGTTTTTTGCGCAGAAGAGCAAAAAGAAGACTGTTTTGTTGTCTCACTGGGGCACTCTTTATGTAAATATAATTACTGATATGGTTATAATATGGGGTACACTGTAAGTGTGAAAATAAAACTTAACTTTTATTATTCAAGACAGACGAAAAATATTGTTGTATATAACCACAACAATAACTTAAAATAGTATTAAATAACAATGTAACGATATGTTACTCACTTTTTCTGAGGTGGGTGGCAGGAAGTATATCTGCACACCCACTGTATTTTAAGTGAGTGTTGATATTAGACGTTCATCAAAGCGAAAGTTTGAAATCCCTTGTTTTCTCAATCAACTTATAAATTATTATACATAAGTGCATTCATAAGAGAGAAACAGGGGACCCAGCTTTTCCAACTATGGACTCCTTCTAGAAGAGTAAGCAAGGGCACATGTACTGCGATTGGTGTTTAAGTTGAGCGTTGCTGATTATTCCTGGGTACATAAACGGAAGGTATGTATGGTAAGTTCCTTGATACTGCAGTCCCCGGTATTCCCAGAGGGTCACCCCTTCTGGTACTGACCAGGCCCAATGCTGCTTGGCTTCCAAGATCAGACGAGATCGGGCATGTCCAGCATGGTATGACTGTAGATAATTTGGTGGACCACCATCGACGTATAGAAAGAAAGTACTATAATGAATGGGTATTGGGGATGGAAAGGTACTTGAAAGAAAAGCAGGCGGAAAGAAGGTACTTAAATGAATTGGTGTTGAGGGTGGAAGAGTACTTGAAGGAAAGGCAGGCAAAGTTAAGAAGGAATGGTAATCCAATTCCCCTCAGTCTGCCCTGACAGTGTGTCACATTAATAGATATAAATCAAGTACAGAAAGGATTTTACATAAACAAAGGTGCAAGTGAACATCAGAGCCTTGTAGTGGACTGAGTCTTGATATTAATGCTCAGGTAAATGTTAAAGAGTATCGTTATCAGATAACCAATTGAGAGCCCAAAAAATGGGAAACCTCAGTATTCATACGCAGTTATCGTGTGTTGTCTCTAAATCACAGAGAAGCATGAAAAATAGCCAGAAATAATTTACACACAAGACATTGTCCAGGAAAAGATAGTAATAATACTAATAATAGTAATGACAGAAGGAATTCATCTGGCTAATATAATGGTACTAATTAGATCACAGTAATACCATATGCTGTCCCTTTAAAATATAGAAGACATGAAAGCATCAAAGCATGGAGAAAGAACACATTGATTGTCCCAAAAACTGATGTTTTACTGAGGACAAGCAATTTTATATGTCTATTCCAGACAGAAATTAGTTCGCATTGCTTTAGGTTAGTCCCAATTTATCTAGCACATGTAGAAAATATTTTTTTTCACAGATAGAGGAACAGGTGTATAACCAAACCACAGACAGAAATTTGCCTAGTGGAATGCTGCTTTGGTGGATGTTACAGATGATTGTTCCCTCAAAGAATGAATTACTAATTAAATCACAGTAATACCATATGCTGTCTCTTTAAGACATAGAAGGCATGTAATTACACATAAACAGCAACACACTGCTTGTTGGGTATGCCCTGTTGCTATCTGCATTAATAAATGTCTGTCTCTTACAGGGAGATATAATTTATATATTACTCCTTGTCACAATCTATGAGAAAAGGCAATTATGTAAAAAAACATATGTATGCATATATGCAAGCTCTCCTTGTACAGGGATATTTCTAAGCTAATTAGCTCCTGGCATAGCTATGTGCTATGTTCAGATTATGATTTTATACACTGATTGGCACCTGGTGAATGATCTCCTTGTAATGATTATATGCACAAAACTCTCTCTCTCTATATATATATATATATATATGTACAATGTCTGGGGAGAGGGCAGCCGGTGCTGTTGTTGTATGAGCTATTGCTGAAAGAACAAATCCCTGTCAGTGCGGCATGCACAGAGAGGGTGAAATAAATTGGACTAAGGAAGTAAGATGTACAAAACAATTGTCCCTTTTTTTGAAAGCATGTGTGTTTGTATGTCCAAATATTATTGTTTTTGTTTGAATGTGTTACCGGTGTGTTAGCCATTGTTACTAATTGCTCTAAAGTGAATCCGTTATGGAATCTAATAACACAAATTACTTACAGTGCATCCAGAAAGTGTTCACAGAGCTTCACTTTTTCCACATTTTGTTATGTTACAGCCTTTTTCCAAAATGGAATACATTAATTTTTTCCCTCAAAATTCTACACACAATACCCCATAATGACAGCGTGAAAAAAGTTTTTTTTTAGATTTTTAGCAAATTTATTAAAAATAAAAAACACTAAGAAATCACAGGTACATAAGTATTCACAGCCTTTACCATGAAGCTCAAAATTGAGCTCAGGTGCATCCTGTTTCCATTGATTGTCCTTGAGATGTTCCTACAGCTTAATTGGAGTGCACCTGTGGTAAATTCAGTTGATTAGACATGATTTGGAAAGGCACACTCCTGTCTATATAAGGTCCCACACTTGACAGTGCATGTCTGAGCACAAACCAAGCATGATGTCAAAGGAATTGTCTGTAGACCTCCGAGATAGGATTGTCTCGAGGCACACATCTGGGGAAGGGTACAGAAAAATATATGCTGCTTTGAAGGTCCCAATGAGCACAGGGACCTCCATCATCCGTAAATGGAAGAAATTTGGAAACACCAGGACTCTTCCTAGAGCTGGCCGGCCGTCGAAACTGAGTGATCAGGAGTGAAGGGACCTAGTCAGGGAGGTAACCAAGAACCTGATGGTCAATCTGTCAGAGCTACAGCATTCTTCTATGGAGAGAGCAGAACCTTCCAGATGGACAATCATCTCTGCAGCAATCCACCAATCAGGCCTGTATGGTAGAGTGGCCAGACGGAAGCCACTCCTTAGTAAAAAGCACATGGTAACCCGCATGGAGTTTGCCAAAATGCACCTGAAGGACTCTCAGACCATGACAGACAAAGATTGAACTCTTTGGCGTGAATACCAGGCGTCATGTTTGGAGGAAACCAGGCACCGCTCATCACCAGGCCAATACCATCCCTACAGTGAAGCATGGATGTGGCAGCATCATGCTGTGGGGATGTTTTTCAGTGGCAGGAATTGGGAGACTAGTCAGGATAGAGGGAAAGATGAATGCATCAATGTACAGAGACATCCTGGATGAAAACTTGCTCCAGAGTGTTCTTGACCTCAGACTGGGGCGACGGTTCATCTTTCTTTCAGCAGGACAACAACCCTAAGCACACATGTCTGGAGAGATCTGAAAATGGCTATGCACCGACGCTTCCCATCCAACCTGATAGAGCTTGAGAGATGCTGCAAAAAGGAATGGGCAAAACTGCCCAAAGATAGGTGTGCCAAGCTTGTGGCATCATATTCAAAAAGACCCAAGGCTGTAATTGCTGCCAAAGGTGCATCAACAAAGTATTGAGCAAAGGCTGTGAATACTTATGTACAGGTGATTTCTTAGTTTGTTTTTTATTAATTTGTAAAAATCTCAAAAAAACATTTTTCATATTGTCCTTATGGGGTATTGTATGTAGAATTTTGAGGGGAAAAAATGAATTTATTTCATTTTGGAATAAGGCTGTAACATAACAAAATGTGGAAAAAGTGAAGCACCGTGAATACTTTCCGGATGCACTGTACAAAATCATGCATCTATCATTACTAGACTAGTTTGTAATTTCAGACTGCATATGTGGCCGACTCCCTGTATTCCATCAGGAATTCCCATGACCTGATTAAGTGATGCCTTCAGGGGCTAATGTTGATAAGAGCAGACAACTTGAGATAAAAAAAAAACCTCTATATTTTTGGGAAAGTGTAGTAATATCATTGTGAGAGAGAATTAACCTAATTTAATCCATGATTAAATCCCACTTATAAAGCACTATGTAAACGTATGTTATTTTGTATACACCGGAGTGAGAGATCTTCTTATTTTAGGATGTTTGTTTTTTAGATGATATTTCTTTTAGTCCGGACTATACAGGCAGTGCACATTGCTATAAATCCTGCACTCAGGCAGAACCATGACATAAATCACGTTTTCTCCATTTTCAGTTAAACAATGAAGATACTGTCACTTCCGATAACTATAATGGAAAACAGCACATAGAAGTGATGTAATGTGATCCGTAGTGTTCCCCTGTGTGCGTACAGTTGCTATAAATATTATGCACACCAGAGTTTCATGATGATTTTGGAATACATGACACACATGAGACATGAGCAACAACATAGATATTTTACATTTTGTCACGTGAAGACATTTATTTCTTTTTTAGCATTAAGGGAGGTCATGTCCTCCTCCAACATATTTCTGCATGTATAGCATCATATGGGGGCTCTCTGCGACCTCTTTTTTAGCTTTTAATGTTTCTTTTGGAGCTGTTAGAATCCTCCAATTTTAGAAGAACAATTGATACAAAAAAAATGATTCTGACCCTTAAAAGGAAATGTCAGTCTAATGGCTAACAGCTGCTGTTCTTGGCCGAAGTGTGTAACATAGGCCCTACACACTGGCCGATTTTCTGAAAGATATGAACGATCTCGTTCATAAATGAACGAGAACTCGTTCATATCTTTCAGTGTGGAGACTCCTGCGATGAACGATGCGCGACCCTGCGCTCGTTCATCGCTGGTCTCCCGTCGGCTGTGCATGCAGGCCAATATGGACGATCTCGTCCATATTTGCCTGCACTTCAATGCAGCCGCGTGACGGGGGGAGTGAAGAAACTTCACTCCCCCCGTCACTGCCCCCCCGCCGCCGGGTCGCTCGTCGGCCGTTTCGGCCGTCGGGCACCTCGGCGGCGCATCGTCAAATGAGTAGGGCCCCTAAAGGCCAGTACTCACTGGCCGATGTCAGAGAGATGTGTGCTGAGCGAACCGCTCAGCACACATCTCTCCCGGCGCTCAGCACAGCGTGATCTGTGCGGAGCGTGCGGGGGGAGACGGGGGGGCCGCTCATGCAGGCCAATCTAGCAGCAGCGATAGCGATGCGCGGGGCTGCGCATCGCTATCGCTGAGGGGGCTACACATGGAGCGATCGTGCTTAAAATCTAAGCAATCTAGTCAGATTGCTTAGATTTTAAGCAGCGATCGCTCCGTGAGTACCCCCCTTAAGCGTCTGCCTATGAAGCAGCTTCTCAAATAGGAGCTATAAGCAAACTGCACCCAATCTCCTACTTATAGATTAAGCACACAGGTCCCAGCATCTTACATTTACATTGAAAGTTCATGGTTTAGTGTGTAAAAGGCGGATCACTCGCATTTCCAGCATTCCACGGATCACCGGATATGATCCAGAGGTCGGGGATGCTTATGGTCTCAATTGGCAACACATCGTGAAAAAATAGTGACCCTTTCAGAATAGCCTGATAACCATTACTGTTGTTTTCGAGATGCGTGGCCTTCATGTCACGTACAGCTGTATAAATAGAAAACAATTTTCACAGAAAAAATGATCAAAGTTGTATAAGCATGGGATCTTGTATGCATGAACGCAATCAAAACAAAATAGCTCATATATAGCGTGCTGGTGCTGTAGACAGCACCTATTGATTTATGTAGTTTATACATGTAAGTAACAGTATGTCTGTACGGGTGTGGTATGGAAGGTAGATAGTAACTAGGTTGACAGTGTCTAGGTCGACCACTATTAGTCGCCAGTAACTAGGTCGACAGGGTCTTTGGGTCGACATGGTCTAGGTCAGTGATGGCTAACCTTGACACTCCAGCTGTTGTTGAACTACACATCCCAGCATACCCTGCATCAGTTTTAGCATGGCCAAATAGCAAAACTGTAGCGGGGCATGCTGGGATGTGTAGTTCAACAACAATTGGAGTGTCAAGGTTAGCCATCACTGGTCTAGGTCGACAGGTCAAAAGGTCGACATGAGTTTTTTTGTTTTTGTTTTGGTGTTGTTTTCTTCGTAAGTTACCGGGAACCCCAATTAGTGCTCCGTGTCCCCTCGCATGGCTCGCTTCACTCGGCACATATTACCGTTCCAATTGTAAACCACGTGGATCGTTAAGTATGAAAAGTTTAAAAAAATAAAAAAATTGTGAAAAATTCATGTCGACCTTTTGACCTCTCGACCTAGTTACTGTGGACCAATAGTGGTCGACCTAGTTACTGTCAACCTAGTTACTGTCGACCTAGAGACCGGATCCCGTCTGTACAGCTACGTAACCAAGCTGTATGAACTGTCTTGTAGAGGAGACAAACTATAACATAGCAGAGTGAAGAAAAGGCTGTCCACCTGCTAAGCTCCTATATCATTGATCTAACGTTACCTTTTATTTGTGTGTGTGTGTGTTCTAGTTTTTATACAGCTATACCAAAGACAATAAAATAGAAAATACACCCACCCCCTTCCCACTTTAACTATAGTTGCTGTTCCGTATCTGGTCTTGCTGTAGCAGCTCTTAGCAGCCACAGCTACCCGGTAGTCAGAAGTTCAGAATCTGAAGAAACTGGTCATGTTTAAGGATATATGTTTCATTTGTTTGGATGATGCTACTGTGGAGTCCCAGTTAATTGGATGTATTTACTCCTGCATAGTTAAGGAAATCCTGAACACTTGGTTTGTTAATGATACTTGTGATTAAGGTTTCAAACACTTGCCTACAGTAAATCTACATTGGGGCCCGTTTATCAAAGAGTGATAAAACTCATTGTGAGTGATAAAACTTGTTCCGTATGATTGATGTTGCTCCAGCAAATCAGCTCCCAACTGTCATGTGTTCAGCTCCTAACTGTCATGTGTTTGAAAAATGAAAATTGGGAGCTGATTGGCTGGAGCTCCAATTATCATACGCAACAAATTTTATCATTCACAACGAGTTTGATCATTCGTTGGTAAATGAGCCCCACTGATTGAATAATTTAAAGGTAGTGATGTGCTTATTCCATGCACACAGTAGAGGAAGCTAACACTGACCTACCACTCCCCCCTCCTCCCCCCAGTCTCCCAAAGCAGTGTACAGTCACAGTAACCCAAAGAGTAGGAAACTATGCCTATACCTAAATTGAATCATTATCTGCGGCTCCCATTCATGAAACAAATATAAACACACATAAAGTGGAGTTTTAGGAGAATGTATATAATAGTGACTAATAGAATTCTTAAACATAGCTGCTCTTGATACTAGCTATTGATGTCATTTCCCAAGGCTGGAGGTGTAATTATTGAGGAGCTTTACACTATCTGATGTAATCCGGTGTTGCCTGAGTGGGTGGTGGTGGTCATGTATTACTCCCTCATAGTTCCCCTGTGTCACACCATGTGGACTAAATCAGCAAACTGGTGCCCCTACACATGGCGGCTTAGTAACAGTAGAATAGATGTAGTACAGATTTAGGCAGCCTGGCAGTGTCTAGTTAACAGGGAAATGAATGAGCACATTGGGTGAGTAAGATAAATGTTGGCACAAAGCTCACTGTGAATTCTCCGAGCATACTCCATGAAATCAGGGTTAGACACAATGGGCCTGATTCCGAGTCATACGCTAATGCATTCGCAGCTCCAAAACTGCACGCAACGGATGTGCAAAAATATGCATATGCCTGGATTGCTATTGAGACACCCACTGGCAGTTTCCAAGCAACTACATACAAATATACTTACAGCACTTTCTGGGGGGCTGTCGGAATGCCGCTGTCTTCTGACCGCCGGCATCCCATCCATCAGGATATCATACTGACTCCCCTGTACCATGGCAGTTAGGAGCTGATTGGCTGGTACGTTATCTCTCTCCACTTTATCATCCAAGGCTTAGTACATTGGGGGTAATTCAGATCTGACGCTGGGCTGCGTTTTTTGCTGCCCTGCGATCAGATAGTCGCCGCCTACAGGGGGAGGGGAAAAGCTTGTGCAAGTGTGCGTTCGTTAGCAGAGCTGCACAAAAATCAGTTTGTGCTGTCTCTGCACAGACCAGGACTTACTCAGCCGCTGCAGTTGTATCCTCCTGATCGGGGCCGGAGCTGATGTCAGACACCCTCCCTCAAAACGCCTGAGCCCACCTGCGTTTTTCCGGACACTCCCGGAAAACAGTCAGTTGCCACCCACAAACGGCCTCTTCCTGTCAATCTCCTTGCAAACGCCCGTGCAACTGGATCCTTTGCACCATCCTGACGCTGGGCACCGATCCTCGTAGCAGCAGTCCTTTGCGCAGGCGCAGTGCGGCTCAGACGCATACGCAGTTCAGATCTGATCGCACGCTGTGCAGAAACGCACAGCACTGATCAGATCTGAATTACCCCCATAGACCCTTGTATTTTAAAAATGACAGGAGCTGGTTGGTTGGTACATTGGTGGTCATTCCGAGTTGTTCGCTCGCAAGCTGCTTTTAGCAGCTTAGCACACGCTAAGCCGCCGCCTACTGGGAGTGAATCTTAGCATAGTAAAATTGCGAACGACAGATTAGCACAATTGCGAATAGACACTTCTTAGCAGTTTGAGTAGCTCCAGACTTACTCTGCCACTGCGATCAGTTCAGTCAGTTTCGTTCCTGGTTTGACGTCACAAACACTCCCAGCGTTCGTCCAGACACTCCCCCGTTTCTTCAGACACTCCCGCGTTTTTCCCACAAACGGCAGTGTTTTTACAAACACACCCATAAAACGGCCTGTTTCCGCCCAGAAACACCCACTTCCTGTCAATCACATTACGATCACCAGAACGAAGAAAAAACCTCGTAATGCCGTGAGTAAAATACCTAACTGCATAGCAAATTTACTTGACGCAGTCGCAGTGCGAACATTGCGCATGCGCAATTAGCGGAAAATCGCTGCAATGCGAAGAAAATTACCGAGTGAACAACTCGGAATGACCACCATTATCTCTATCCACTCTTTCTCTAACGTCCTAGAGGATGCTGGGACTCCGTAAGGACCATGGGGATAGACTGGCTCCGCAGGAGACATGGGCACTTTAAGAAAGACTTTGGATCTGGGTGTGCACTGGCTCCTCCCTCTATGGCCCTCCTCCAGACCTCAGTTTGATACTGTGCCCAGTGGAGACTGGGTGCTTTCAGGGAGCTCTCCTGAGTTTCCTGTAAAAGAAAGTATTTTAGTTAGGATTTTTATTTTCAGGGAGCCTGCTGGCAACAGACTCCCTGCATCGAGGGACTGAGGAGAGAGAAACAGACCCACTTCTCTGAGTTTCAGGGCTCTGTTTCTTAGGCTACTGGACACCATTAGCTCCAGAGGGATCGGTACGCAGGTCTCACCCTCGCCGTCCGTCCCAGAGCCGCGCCACCGTCCTCCTCGCAGAGCCGGAAGAGAGAAGCCGGGTGAGTATGTGAGGAAAAGACTTCAGAGGCGGCAGAAGACATCTTGATCTTCATAGAGGTAACGCACAGCAGTGAAGCTGTGCGCCATTGCTCCCATTCACCTCACACACTTCGGTCACTGTAAGGGTGCAGCGCGCAGGGGGGGGGGGGGGGGCACCCTGGGCAGCAATAAACACCTCCGGTGGCAAATACACATATATACATGTACAGCTGAGCACTGTACATGTATAAAAAGAGCCCCCGCCATGTTATTAGGAAATTTGAGCGGGACAGAAGCCTGCCGCTGAGGGGGCGGAGCTTCTCCCTCAGCACTCACCAGCGCCATTTTTTCTCCACAGCACCGCTGAGAGGAAGCTCCCCGGACTCTCCCCTGCTTGACACATGGTGAAAGAGGGTTTTAAAGTAGAGGGGGGGCACATAATTGGCGCATATACATGCTACAAAAGCGCTACTGGGTAAACATTCTGTGTTTTTTCCTGGGTATATAGCGCTGGGGTGTGTGCTGGCATACTCTCTCTCTGTCTCTCCAAAGGGCCTGGTGGGGAACCTGTCTTCAGAAAAGAGCTTCCCTGTGTGTGTGTGGTGTGTCGGTACGCGTGTGTCGACATGTCTGAGGTTGAAGGCTCACCTAAGGAGGAGGGGGAGTGTATGAATATTAGGTCTCCGTCGGCAGCGCCGAAACCTGACTGGATGGATATGTGGAATGTTTTAAGTGCTAATGTTAATTTATTGCACAAAAGATTAGACAAAGCTGAAGCTAGGGTACAGTCAGGGAGTCAACCCATGTCTGTCCCAATGTCGCCGGGACCTTCGGGGGTCTCAGAAGCGCCCACTATCCCAAATAGTTGACACAGATACCGACACGGATTCAGACTCCAGTGTCGACTACAATGATGCAAAATTGCAGCCAAGGGTGGCTAAATGTATTCGATATATGATTATCGCAATTAAAGATGTTTTGCATATCACTGAGGAACCCCCTGTCCCTGACACGAGGGTACACATGTATAAGGGAAAGAAACCTGAGGTCACCTTTCCTTCTTCACATGAGCTGAACGAATTATGCGAAAAAGCGTGGGAAACTCCAGACAAAAAATTGCAGATTCCCAAAAGGATTCTAATAGCGTATCCTTTCCCGTCACAGGACAGAATACGGTGGGAATCCTCCCCTAGGGTAGACAAAGCTTTGACACGCTTATCAAAAAAGATAGCGCTCCCATCCCAAGATACGGCTACCCTCAAGGATCCTGCTGACCGCAAGCAGGAGGTTACCTTGAAGTCCATTTACACACATTCTGGTACGTTACTCAGACCGGCAATTGCGTCGGCCTGGGTTTGTAGTGCTGTAGCAGCATGGACAGATTCTTTATCAGCGGATATTGAGACCCTTGATAAGGATACCATTTTAATGACCCTAGGGCATATAAAAGATGCTGTCTTATATATGAGGGATGCTCAAAGAGACATTAGTTTACTGGGTTCCAGAATAAACGCTATGTCCATTTCTGCTAGGCGAGTTTTATGGACCCAACAGTGGACGGGTGATGCCGACTCAAAGAGGCATATGGAGTTTTTGCCTTACAAGGGTGAGGAATTGTTTGGAGAGGGCCTCTCGGACCTCGTCTCCACAGCTACGGCAGGTAAATCGATTTTTTTTGCCTTATATTCCCTCACAATCTAAGAAAGCGCCTCATTATCAAATGCAGTCCTTTCGTTCAAATAAAAGCAAAAGAGTACGTGGATCGTCCTTTCTTGCAATGGGTAAGGGCAGAGGGAAAAAGCTGCACACCACAGCTAGTTCCCAGGAACAGAAGTCCTCCCCGGCCTCTGCAAAATCCACTGCATGACGCTGGGGCTCCCCTGAGGGAGTCCGCCCCAGTGGGGGCACGTCTTCGACTTTTCAGCCACATCTGGGTTCAATCACAGGTGGATCCCTGGGCAATGGACATTGTTTCCCAGGGATACAAGCTGGAATTCGAAGAGGTGCCTCCTCGCCGGTTTTTCAAATCGGCGCTACCAACTTCTCCCCTGGAAAGGGAGATAGTGTTACATGCGATTCAAAAATTGTGTCTTCAACAAGTGGTGGCCGAGGTTCCCCTGCTTCAGAGAGGGAAGGGGTACTACTCAACCCTGTTTGTGGTCCCAAAACCGGACGGTTCGGTCAGACCCATTTTGAATTTAAAATCCCTGAACCTTTACTTAAAACGGTTCAAGTTCAAGATGGAATCGCTCAGAGCGGTCATCGCCAGCCTGGAAGGGGGGATTTTATGGTATCGCTGGACATAAAGGATGCATACCTGCATGTTCCCATATATCCTCATCAGGCGTACCTGAGATTTGCGGTACAGGATTGTCATTACCAATTTCAGATGTTGCCGTTTGGGCTTTCCACGGCCCCGAGAATTTTCACCAAGGTAATGGCGGAAATGATGGTGCTCCTGCGCAAGCAGGGTGTCACAATTATCCCGTACTTGGACGATCTCCTCATAAAAGCGAGATCACGGGAGAAGTTGCAGAACAGCGTATCCCTTTCACTGAAGGTGTTACAGCGACACGGCTGGATTCTCAATATTCCAAAGTCGCAGCTGAATCCTACGACTCGCCTGCCCTTCTTGGGCATGATTCTGGACACAGAAAAGGGTTTTTCTTCCGATAGAAAAAGCGCAGGAACTCATGACTCTAGTCAAGAACCTGTTGAAGCCAAAACAAGTGTCAGTACATCATTGCACTCAAGTCCTGGGAAAAATGGAGGCGACATACGAAGCCATTCCCTTCGGCAGATTCCATGCAAGGACTTTCCAATAGGACCTATTGGACAAATGGTCCGGGTCACATCTGCACATGCATCAGCGGATCACCCTGTCCCCCAGGGCCAGGGTATCTCTCCTGTGGTGGCTGCAGAGTGCTCACCTTCTAGAGGGCCGCAGGTTCGGCATTCAGGATTGGATCCTGGAGACCACGGACGCGAGCCTCCGAGGTTGGGCAGCAGTCACACAGGGAAGAAATTTCCAAGGCCTTTGGTCAAGTCAAGAGACTTGTCTTCACATCAACATCCTGGAACTAAGGGCCATATACAACGCCCTACGTCAAGCGGAGACCTTACTTCGCGACCGACCAGTTCTGATTCAGTCAGACAACGTCACCGCAGTAGCTCATGTAAACCACCATGCGGCACAAGGAGCAGAGTGGCGATGGCGGAAGCCACCAGAATTCTTCGCTGGGCGGAGAATCATGTAAGCACACTGTCAGCAGTGTTCATTCCGGGAGTGGACAACTGGGAAGCAGACTTCCTCACCAGACACGACCTGCATCCGGGAGAGTGGGGACTTCATCAGGAAGTCTTCGCACAGATTGCAAGTCGGTGGGGTCCCTGTCTGTTCCAAGACTTACCGCGGCTGCGTTTGACGGCATGGCGGTTGAACGCCGGATCCTAGCGGAAAAAGGTATTCCGGATGAGGTCATTCCTACGTTAATAAAGGCTAGGAAGGACGTGACATCTAAACATTATCACCGAATATGGCGAAAATATGTTTCTTGGTGTGAGGCCAGGAATGCTCCTACGGAAGAATTCCATCTAGGCCGTTTTCTTCACTTCCTACAAACTGGAGTGAATTTGGGCCTAAAATTAGGCTCCATTAAAGTTCAGATTTTGGCCTTATCCATTTTCTTTCAAAACGAATTGGCCTCTCTACCTGAAGTACAGACTTTTGTGAAGGGAGTACTGCATATTCAGACTCCTTTTGTGCCTCCGGTGGCGCCTTGGGACCTTAACGTGGTGTTAAGTTTTCTTAAGTCACATTGGTTTGAACCACTTAAAACAGTGGAGTTGAAATATCTCACTTGGAAGGTGGTCATGTTGTTAGCCTTGGCTTCGGCTAGGCAAGTTTCGGAATTAGCGGCTTTATCACATAAAAGCCCCTATCTGGTTTTCCATATGGATAGAGCGGAATTGCGGACCCGTCCTCAATTCCTACCTAAGGTGGTCTCATCCTTTCATATGAACCAACCTATTGTCGTGCCTGTGGCTACACGTGACTTGGAGGATTCCGAGTCCCTTGATGTGGTCAGGGCTTTGAAGATTTACGTGGCCAGAACGGCTAGGATCAGAAAAACAGAAGCACTGTTTGTCCTGTATGCAGCCAACAAGGTTGGCGGCCCTGCTTCAAAGCAGACTATTGCTCGCTGGATCTGTAACATGATTCAGCAGGCGCATTCTACGGCAGGATTGCCGTTACCAAAATCGGTTAAGGCCCATTCCACTAGGAAGGTGGGCTCGTCTTGGGCAGCTGCCCGAGGGGTCTCGGCACTACAGCTGTGTCGAGCTGCTACTTGGTCGGGGTCAAACACCTTTGCAAAGTTCTATAAGTTTGATACCCTGGCTGAGGAGGACCTCCTGTTTGCTCAATCGGTGCTGCAGAGTCATTCGCACTCTCCCGCCCGTTTGGGAGCTTTGGTATAATCCCCATGGTTCTTACGGAGTCCCAGCATCCTCTAGGACAGGCATTCCCAACCACGGTCCTCAAGGCACACTAACAGTGCAGGTTTTAGTGATATCCAGGCTTCAGCACAGGTGACATAATTAGTAGCTCAGTTATTTTGATTTAACCATCTGTGCTGCAGCCTGGATATCACTAAAACCTGCACTGTTGGTGTGCCTTGAGGACCGTGGTTGGGAATGCCTGCTCTAGGACGTTAGAGAAAATAAGATTTTAAACCTACCGGTAAATCTTTTTCTCGTAGTCCGTAGAGGATGCTGGGCGCCCGTCCCAAGTGCGGACTACTTCTGCAAGACTTGTATATAGTTATTGCTTTCATAAGGGTTATGTTATAGTTTCGTCGGTTTTGGACCGATGATATGTTGTTGTTCATACTGGTAACTAGATAGTATATCACAGGTTATACGGTGTGGATGGTGTGGGCTGGTATGAATCTTGCCCTTAGATTAACAAAAATCCTTTCCTCGTACTGTCCGTCTCCTCTGGGCACAGTTTCTCTAACTGGGGTCTGGAGGAGGGGCATAGAGGGAGGAGCCAGTGCACACCCAGATCCAAAGTCTTTCTTAAAGTGCCCATGTCTCCTGCGGAGCCCGTCTATCCCCATGGTCCTTACGGAGTCCCAGCATCCTCTACGGACTACGAGAAAAAGATTTACCGGTAGGTTTAAAATCTTATTATCTCTCTCCAAGGCTTAGTCCATAGACCCCATAATTATTTTTGGTAGTGTACAAACTATATTGTTATCTGCTACTTATCCTTATTCTATGTAGTCAAAATATATTGTTGACAAAAGGTTCTTCATGAATTTTTTTTGTAAAGAGCTAGTTCAGTCCTGTTATGTGGCCTGTGATAACTTACTTTCTCCCTGCTACTCTCATTTCCCTTTCTAGTCACCAGGAAAACTTAATACTGTTGTTTCAATCATCCATGTGCCTGACGCAGTGGTGGGCACAGTGTAGATATTTTTATACCACTGCGCATGGACCCGTGTTAGTCTTGTGACAGCGGTTGCAGTGAGGATTTCTTCACAAAGCGATTGACAGATAAGGATGGTTTGCGGGAAGTAACAGAAATGCAGGCGTGACATGAGCATTATAGGGGCATATCACAGATTGCTACTGCGGTCCCATACATGGTTACAATGGCTCCTGCTTCTTACTTCCTGCGGCCATGCTGTGCGACCAAACTCAGGTTACTTTATGTCAGTGTTCTACCGACGTGCGTCCGGTGGTTGAGTATTTGTACACTAGCGGTGGGTTCAGGGATGCCATCAGTGGTCCTCTCTATACAAATCCTGATGGCCGTGCATTTGCATATTTTCACAAAGACACTGCATACAAATTTGCAGCTGCTGTGGCAATAGCGTATATATCTCTGTTTCAGGCACTTAGATGGTCCTCATCTGTGAATAAGCCTGAATCCTATGGACAATGAAATGCAATTTTGATTAATGAGATATATTTTTCTAAAAGCTATATACTTAAAATATAGGACAGCAAATATATTCCAGATCTGAAGCATTATATAATAATCATGGTACGACATGGCTGAATTTTCCCTGGCAGAACAGTTTAGATGCCATACTTAGAAATCCATGAAACTGTACCTTTTGGGTTGTTTTCCCTTTTTTTCTTACCCACTTATTGCCATTGCTGTTTTAGTTAGGCCCACAGTAAGTGAAACATGATTATTTCCAGTGGTGCCAAGAGTCAGGGGGAGCAGGTATGAATGACCCGGGCACAGGCTGACCCCCCCCCCCCCCCCCCCCTTCCCCTCCTCAAGGACATAAGTATTCTGGCCGACAGGCAACTGTGTCATCTACCCGGTGGTATCTTCGGGAAGATGGAGCCGCACATAGAAATCATAGAAAGTCTTTGCTGTCTAGTGTCCACCGTCATCTTCTCAAATATCACTGGGAAAATGGAGCTGGTCGGGGAGGAGAGACCTGCTTCCAGATCAAGTAAGGTAGGAAGCGGGTTCCCTTCCCCCTGCACCCCTATGTTAAAATGGCATCCCCCTTTGTGGAGCACGCTCGGCGGCCCCACAATTATTTTATCATAGTCACGTCCACTTAAAAAGCCACGCCCCTAGGCCTTTACTGGGGCCTGGCGTGTCTCTCAATGGCCCTGATTATATTAGAACGTTTGCATGAAAACAGCAAGTTTCACACATCCGTATCTTGAAGGTGTCAGGTTGACGTTCTCTTAGATATAAAAATATATAGCTCTCTGCAGACGGATTTTGGCTTGTGTGTTATAAAATACAAATGATCGTAATATAGGCAAAAAAGCCTGGTAATAGCTGTATAAATAATGTTCTAATGTGGTTATTACATAACTAGAAGTTCTGCAGTCTTGTGTATTACGAGGAATAATGCAAGCTGGCACATTTACAGTTCTAGAACAGTTCAGATTAGTTTCTGTAATTGCTTTACTGCAATGGATTTACTTTAAATTGGGCTTCATTTTATTTGATCAAGCTGTGAGAGTTTATGAACTGTTGATAAGATCATTGTTTTACAGGGGATAAGTATTAGATAAATATTTCATTAATTCATTCTGCTACATGCTGGCAGTGTCATTATAAAACCAGCAGAAAGAAGGTTCCATCAGCAACACGCAGTATGATAGCTCCTCTCCCTGGGGACAAATGACATCAGGCATGCTAACGAGAAGCAGTTATTGGTTACTTCAACAATTGGTGGATATGACTTTGTCAAAGAATTGCTTCCTGTCAGTGGCCAGTGCTGGGTACAGTCAGTAGCATACTGAAGTCATAGGAAATATATAGTGATGTTATTGGGCTGTATGTTATAGTGATGCGGCTGCTATGCCAGCCTTTTGTGTATACCAAGAATACCTACCAGATGTCATAATATAGGTGTGACAGTCCTGATGTTAAGTTACTCTAATGACTGCCAGGACTGTTGGTGTGCTTGGCAATATATAGATGTTTTTTTAGGGAAAGGGGAGGGAGTTGGAGCTCTAGGAATGGGGGATGTGACAAATAGCAAAGCAAACAGTCTGGGAACTCCCCTTTTCATTCATGTTCAATGGCTCCAATGCAGAGAGCACACTGTCCCAATTTGAAAGACTGCAATGTTGCATGCCCAATACCCTCTGTGAGGAGGAGATACGTCAAATATTGGAGAGAGATAAGTAGATAGAGATAAAGTATCAACCAATCAGCCTTTAACAGTCATTTTTCAAACACAGCCTGTAAAATGACAGCTAGAATCTGTTTGGTTTGTAGTTATTATCTCTCCACTTTATCTCTCCAAGGTTTGATACATCTTCCCTATGTACTAACTCTTAACTGCCATGTTACAGGCTGTTTTTGAAAAATGACAGAAGCTGGTTGGTTAGTACTTTACCTCTCGCCATGATTTGCTAAATCTCACCCTGATTGTTTTAATCTAGTATAGCAATATGCAATATAGCAATATACTGGTATGCTTCAGGGGCAAGATAGGGGACTTTCTAACCTTCAAAAGAGTCAACGTTACCCTGAATCTCAGTAATCATTGCATTTAATCAAAGCAAGTGACACCTAGCCATATCTCCTAACTGTCCAGGTTTCAACAGGACTGTCCAGATGGTGACTGTCTTATGTTCATCCCGGTTTGGAGCTATTTCACGGTCGTGGGAACTGAAGTCAGATACCACCAATGTGTGTGGCGACAAAATAAATTTTGCTTTGTTAAAAATGGCAGACCAGTAGAGTGATCGTACATACCAGGGACCATGCTCCTAGGGTGTCACAGCCACTCCATAGGTCATGATTCCAAACTCCTAAATACTGGGAGGTATGTCTAGAATAAGATACAAACAGGCGTTCCAAACAGTTGTCACAAGGTATAAGAAACAAATATGACAACAGAGCAGGTAAGGGCTGGTGCAGTAAGGGCTGCCTGTGGCCCATCACTGGCCTAGTGTTTTGAAGACCCCACTTGTTTGGTTTATGAGCATGTCTGCCTTTTACTATGTATTAAATGGCTGCATGTTGTGCGGTATTAGCATAAACAAGTTTAGTTAATGTATTGCTGCCTTAAATACTCCAATAACAAGAGCTTAATCGTTTTAACAGACTACTTTTTGCCATGTAACATTTACCTGCTCTATAAGCTATGTGTAATGTCTGCTCTGGTACTCTGGACATAATATAGTAAATTCCTGAGCTCACATAAATATTTGTATTTCTTAGTAAAGTTTCCAACTTGTGCCTGAATGAAATAAATCATGTTCATTGCTTTTTCTACACAGAATTTCCCAGGACAATGCTGCTTTCAGTAGCAAAAGGCAATTATATCATCAGAGTGAAACATGTAGTCACTATTCCCTTAATAACCATATAAAACCAGAAAGATTAACTACAGTACTATAGAAAAGCAAGTATCTAGTCGCTGTTCATTCTAGAACACATTGGGTTTTTTTGCCAGGTGCCTTCAGCACGTACACCTGTCGGAGTGTGATGGTCTTAGCTGCCAACTGTCCCAGGTTTTGGTCCATTCAATTGTCCCTATTTTCCATGATTGACCCAATGCACGGTACAGGTTCACTTTTTCTGCTTGTTAGACTTATGCATTTATTCACATGTAATCTCGAGCTGGCTATAAAGATTCAGTGTCCAACTGGATGGTTGGAATGAAAATTTGGTAATGTATGGGAGCAAATGACAACTGATCATTTGCTTCAAAATGCTGGAAAACTGAAAAAAAGGTCATTCGGACAAATTGGTTAAATCAAAATGGATTTAACCAAATTTGTCTGACCATTTTTGCCAGTTTTTTTTCAGTGTTTGGGAGCAAATGGTCAATTGTCGTTTGCTCTCATCCACTACCAGATTTTCATTCCAACCAGCCAGATTGGACAGTAAGGAGACTATTCATGTAGCAATGAACACTGTGGAGAAGTTGTCCATGGCAACCAATCAGCTGCTCTGTATAATTTTATAGTATGCAAATGATAAATGTTACTTCATTGCTGATTGGTTGCCATGGAACTTTTCCACTGGCTTACTTCACTGCTTCGTGAATAGACCCCTAAATCTTTATGTGTATGACCAGCTTTACTCTCCAGACTTCATAACATAATATTTATTGAAAGGAGTATTTCAAATGCAAATAAGCGTGTTATAATAAAACTGAGTGAGCATGACATGATGTGGGTCATGTCACACTTGACGTTCTTGGATGCCGTTCTCCGCAGCAATGTGTCCTTGGAAATTAATCCAGACCTCTATTGATTATCCTATTACACAGACTTTTCACCATGAAATTATTACTATTATTACATATTACTAGTTTATATTGTAGTTACCATGTGCATAATAGGAGTAGTGATTCCGTGTGCTTTTCCTAAGACTGTCAGTTTTGGCGCTGGCAATTTCTAAAACAGAAATGCCTATAGTTTCTATATTAGCAGGATAATTGGGAAAAGATGCCTGTATTTTACCAATTTTAACAACATTGCTTTTGAAGCAGACATGGTGGTCACTGTGTCTTTTCTCCATACACCCTAATAGACTGCTAGATGTACATTGTGAAATATACAGTAGCTTGGTATTTATAGACCCAAAATCTCTATGGTTTCAATGCACCCCTAAAATTCCCTCTTACAATAAGGGAGATTTATCAAAGCGTGGAGAGAGATAAAGTACCGACCAATACTCCTCTGATAGGCCCTACACACAGCGCGATCCGCCGCCGAGCTGCCCGACAGCGGATACGACCGGCGGGCAACCTGGCGGCGGGAGGGTAGTGACGGGGAAAGTGACGTTTCTTCACTCCCCCCGTCACCCGGCTCCATAGCAGTGCAGGCAAATATGGACGAGATGGTCCATATTGTCCTGCATGCACAAGCAACAAGGCACCAGCGATGAACGTTCATTGCTGGTGCCTCCACACTGAAAGATATGAACGGTATCTCGTTCATTAATGTACGAGATCGTTCATATCTTTCATTACTATCGCGCAGTGTGTAGGGCCCTTATCTCATTTTTCAAACAGTCTGTAAAATGACAGGAGCTGATTGGTTAGTACTTTATCTCTCTCCATGCTTTCATTAATCTCCTATAAATGTTGCTGATAAGATCAATAGTAACTGACACTTATACCCTGACATAGGAAACTTGCAACGGACAGGGCAGTAGAGAGCCTGGCTGGGCCCAGGTACTTTCCAGGGTGCGTGGCCTAATCACAGGAGGTGTGGTCATGCACCCTTAGAAAAAAATACTGAAAAAATAGTATTTGAAACGCCTCCCTGGCCACACTGCAGCCAAGCACACAGCAGCGTGTGCTGGACTGAGGAGAAGAGCTGCTGCTGCCAGGTAAGGGGGGTGCGGAGGGGTGGTGGTGGAGGAACTGGGCCCTCATTGGGACCTTCCATCAGACCTGGCTTGGGTAATTTGTACCTAACCCCCCTCCCCCCCCCCCTTTCCCCGTCACCACCAGCAAATAAAAGAAAAAGGGTCTAAAATCAGTACTGCCCAAGGAATTTTTGCTTCCTTTAAATCCTGTTTATGTTGACAGTGCTGACATTCTCTATACACAGACCGGACTGTGTACTTTCTTTTTCCGTTTGGACTCATGAGACTTTTTTTTTGGCTTTTTCTTCAGTGTGGACAGATTTCAGTATTTAATTTCCTGTTTTGGGCCAGTTGTCATTGGATACAATTAGTTATACAGATTTGAATTTTGTGCTTTATTTTATCCATTTGGTTATAATTTACTACAATGCTGGAATTGAGAAGAGTTCGGTTTCACGTCTGTAAAACAGGAAAGTATTGGCACATGGCAATGCAGATCTCCTGAAAAACAAGATAAACATGTCCTTAGATACACATCAGTGATTACAATTCATTTACAAACATATATTCTTGGCATTAGTGAGGAAAGACTGTAAAACAGGATGATCTTACAATGTTTTGTTCTTTGGTTAAAAATAGGTACAGTGTTTTTGGCAAGGAAGTTATAGTAAGAAATAGCAGGGGACATTTAGGGGAAGCAACTTCAACCAGTTTTGGTTATTAACGTACCCTTAAAAGGACATGACATGCAAGTCAATTATACTCCGTGACCTGTTTAAGAAAGAATTGCTGTAAATGCCTTAATCCAATGTAATATGTATTATGTGTGCTACTTCACTAATGTACATGTCCTCTGACATCCATACTGTATATGAATAGCTATAAATGAATAAATAGCCACTAACCTTTCAATTACTCTTACTTGGGTGCACATCACTAGTGATGTTCTCTAGATGGGAAAAATGTTCTTTACCACTATACTTGAGGAAGGAGTTCAGTATGATTTACCGATAAACAGGATGCCGGTGGTTAGAAGTCCCCTAACCCTCTTCTGCCCCCTACCCTTACCTAATCCTCCCTTGTGGGTGCCTAAACCTAACCCTCCTGGGTAGTACCTAACCCTCCCTTCCCTGCTGCCTAAACCTAACTCTCCTCGCTTGATGCCTAACCCTAACCTCCCCTTCCATGTGCCTAACCCTAACCTTTCCGGCCCTGCACCCTAACCCCCCATCTCCTGCCTAAACCTAACCCCCCCCCCCCCCCTTCTCTTCCCCACAGTATGAAGCCAGCTCGTCCAGCTGTCAGAACAATCTGGATGCCAGCTGTCAGTATTGTGACACCCGGTATCCCGTGCGGCTTCGTTATCTAGATGCAGGGATTGCGTCCTCCTCTGGGATCCCGAAACCTGTATATTGACCGCCGGGATCCCGTCCGTTGGGAAGCTAACTGCTTCCCTGAGAGAGGACCATACTGTAGTGTTTTTATGCCAATACAATGATTATTTACACTATGTTGTTGTCTCCTTTGTTCACTTGATGTTGAAGTGTGGGGCAAGACTTGGAGCACTGAGGTCCTTCTCCAAGTTATGTGTGGCCCATAGGGGTAAATGTAATAGTCTGTGAACTGCAGCAATCGGCAGGTGTCTTCCAAGTCTGCCAGATGTTTAAAGGGGCAGTCATTTAAAAGGCAAAACCAACCTGTTTATGGCTTTTTAAATGATTACTACTTTAAAACATCATTAAACTTGTTGGGAACTCGCCAGTGCCTGCAGCTCACAGGCTATTACATTTACCCCATAGTCTTTACTCTCCCTATATCGCACCTCTCTAGTACACCTCCTCATAATAATAATAATCATCGTCATCTAGATCTTTTGTATTTTCATGATAATTTAAGGACAAGTTTAAGAAATTGCAGTACATTGCTGTCATTTATGATAATAATGAAATCATTACTTAAACATTTATTAATTAACCTTTTTATATACATGTACTACATTATAGTCTAATTGTATTGGCATATAAAGTATAAACTTTATAGGTCATCTGGTATTTCTATAGTTATATTTTGTCTATAACATAAGAAATGGAGGAAATATGATTTATCTGATAAACGCCTTATTAGAAGAAGTGTATTTGTGCTATAGAGTGTAAGCTTGTGAGCAGGACCCTCTTACCTCTTTGTCTGTTATTATTACACAGTATTGTTTTAGTACAATTTTGTTCCCAAAGGTTAAGCACAATAGAATAGGGTGGCCCTATATAAGTAACAGTTAATGATAAATAAATATTTTCCTCTATGGGGAAGGGGTATGTTTGTGTCAGACACAGTCGTGCAAGTAGAAAAAATGCCTTATAGGTACTCTGTGTGTGCGCGCCAAAAATGGGTGTGGCCAAATGCCACATGGGGCATGGCCAATGAAAATGGGGGCATGTTACACATATGGGGGGAGGGGCAGTTACACATATGACCCCAATAGTGCCAGATACACGTTGCCCCACTGTGCCAGCTATACATTGCCCCACAGTGCCAGCTATACATTGCCCCACAGTGCCAGCTATACATTGCCCCACAGTGCCAGCTATACATTGCCCCACAGTGCCAGCTATACATTGCCCCACAGTGCCAGCTATACGTTGCCCCACTGTGCCAGATATACGTTGCCTCAAAGTGCCAGATATACGTTGCCTCAAAGTGCCAGATATACATTGCCTCACAGTGCCAGATACACATTGCCCCACAGTGCCAGTTACACATTGCCTCATTGTGCCAGATACACAAATGCCCCCAGAGTGCCAGATATACATTGCCTCACAGTGCCAGATATACATTGCCCCAGAGTGCCAGATACAGAAATGCCCCCACTGTGTCAGATATACCTTGCCCCCCAGTGCCAGATATGCCCCCCGTACCAGATACAGAAATGCCCCCAGTGCCAGATATGCCCTCAGTGTCAGATAGCCCCCAGTGCCAGATACACATGTCCCTGCAGTGCCCTATATGGCCACAGTGCCAGATATGTCCCCAGTGCCAGATACACATCAGTGACGTGCGGTGAGCTAAATGACTCGGGAGGCACTGGCTAACCCCAGAGCCAGATTTACATGCAATATATGAGCCAAATGGTGCACATGTCCCCCGCAGTGCCAGATATGCCCCCAGTGCCAGATACACATGTCCCCCCCAGTACCAGATATGCCCCCCAGGGCCAGATACACATGTCCCCCCCAGTGGCAGATATGCCCCCAGGGCCAGATACACATGTCCCCCCAGTGCCAGATATGCCCCCAGTGCCAGATACACATGTCCCCCCAGTGCCAGATATGTCCCCAGTGCCAGGTATACATGCCCCCCCCCCCTCCCCTGCTGCTCACCGCTGCTGTCCTGTGTGTGTTTGAGGGGAGGAGAGCGCAACATGCGCCTCTCCTGCCCCTCAGTCTCCGGCAGCGGTGCGGTGTCTTCCTTCAATTCAGCGCCGATCCGTGAGCCAATCAAAGCTCGCGGTCCGCGAGCTCTAATTGGCTCACGGGCTGGCGCTGAATTGAAGGAAGACACTGAAGGGCAGGAGAGGCGAACACTGCACTCTCCTCCCCTCGCAGCAGCGGCGGTGAGCAGCGGCCCGTCGGCGGTGGGTACGGCGTACCCACGGCTAAATTCTTAAAAGTACACCGTACCCACCCGTACCCGCCCACTTGCACCGCTGGTCAGACATTAAGCATGAGACATTTGCACAAAGGCTTTGGCCACAGAGTCAGACATTCATGTAAATAGTTACCACCATGTGTCTCACTAAGTTACCTTTTTAGAGTAACAGCTAGCATAAGCCCAGACTCTGGCTAGTACAGTATAAATCAGACCATATTTTGTCACAAAGCTGCTAAAGATGGTTTGTTTCTTTGGAATGATGCTGGGATAAGCCTATATACACTTTTTTAAATCTACATGAGGATTAGTGGTAGCATTTGAGGCACCTCAGACTCTTCGGACATGCAACCCCCAGTCATTTGCTTCTTATCCTAAATTCAGCATCTTCATCTCCCCTGTTACTGAGGGTGTGGCGCAGAGCTGTGAGTCCATAGACCAGTTCTACACTCCCAGCTCATCCCATGGGAGAGACTCAGCTTCACAGATAAGAAGTTGCCGACTGCTGCTTCTCCATGTCAGCCACCGGCATCTAGTGTGGAGGCTCCACAGGGAAAAGACACACTGAAATATGTCACCCATTCAGTGCTTAAAGCTCCACCAAAACCTTGGGCTTCAGTTGCTTAGATATAGCACATGCCCTATTTCATGACCTCCCAGTAGTACTTGAATGAGAGAACAGTGGGAAAACTCTCCTTATTTTATGAAGCACCTCATAACCTCATATTGGGCTGTATCCACGAGATGTGTCAAATCACAAGGTTCTTTGAAATCCTATGAGGGATATCCTGTTGGCAGCTGTAGTTTACTGCTGCTAATAGGATCGCTGGGGCTATCCTATTAGCCCCATTGCCAGCGACCTTATCCCCGATGCCGCCAATTATTGGCGTTTATGCTTCACGTGCGTCAGGCAAGAGAAGCATAATTCCAGATAAGCAGCGACCAGAGCCGCGAAAACACGTGATAGGGAACTTCTCCCCAATCCCATGTGTTATTGTGCGATCGCAGGTCCAATTTTGGACATTAACTACAGCCTCTAATTGGATACCACGATAATGACCATTGGTCATTAATCACGATATCTGCCCATTTTTAATGGCCAAAATTGCGTCGGGGCTAATAGGCTGCCACTCTATGACTTCACAGAGTTATTTGTTTAGTTTTTGGGAAGATTTCTTTTTATTTTATTTTTATTTAATTGTTACATTGATTTCTGATAAACTTTCAAATAACTCTTTACTATTCACTTACAGTTATAAGGTGAACTTCAGACCACGGTATGTAACCTCCTACAAAGTTGTCACGGAGCTGGAGTGGAGGTGCTGCCCTGGTTTTAGGGGTACAGATTGCAAGGAAGGACCATCTGATAAGGCAAAGCAAACAGCTGTGCAGACACCTCGACCAAGTGGTGAAAAGAAAGAAAAAGGTGAGAATACCATTATTTTACTTTATTTTTTTTCTTCGCCCTAAGTTTATTGTGGTGGAAAAAATAAAATAATTGTAAGTTAATATATATGTATATAAATCTAGAAGGCAATTAGTTAATCATTTAGAGTTAGGAGTAAATCTAGTTATCAAAACCATGTTGTTGGGGTGGGTGAGTCGCAGGGATGTGCAGGCAGGGGAGGCATTAATGATTAAAATTAGAGATGAGTGGGTTCGGTTTTACTTGGGTTCACCCGAATCTCCTTATTGGCTCACGGACGTCATGTGTTTTGGTTATCCAATAAGAAAAATCCAGAAAAAAAGAACTTGCGATAATTCTGGCGTTAAGAACCGAGTAAATCCGAACTTGCTCATCTCTAATTAAAATAATCCAAAGAAGGTACTTATAACACATATTCTGTCATAAGTATCTTCGTTATATTATTCTAATCATATAAATACATTTAAATAGTTCCTCCTGCTGACAACGGGAATGGGGATAACGTGCACGGGGGGGGGGGGGGGGGGGGTATAGGTGATTGGACGGGTGCTGTCCAATCACATCTGTCCCCGTCAACGAGGCAATTATACTAATGCTGCTTTCTCCACTTTTTTCAATGTTGAGTGCGCTTTCAATAGCAGCTCGTATGGTCAGGTCCCTTAATGGTATAAATATAAAAAAAGATAGTGTATACCAGCGCTGGCTGTGTTAGAAGAATTACATTTACGCTAAAAAGTAAATTATTCACAGGACGGTAGGGGTTAAAAAGTGAATCATAAATGTAATACATACAATCAATAAAAGAGAACAATAAAAATATTGTCACAGTGCTAAATTAGCAAGGCAAAATCATTAATAAGATGACACATTCATTTGACTCCTATTACTGGCAATGTCATACCCTTGCTATGACATTCTCTGGAATCATGTCCACATGGGGTTGTCAGAGGTGATTTGGTGTGCAACCAAATGAGTCCTATTTGATCCCCAATTTCATTCAGGCATTGGGCAGTAGCTTGGTATAGGGGTTGGTTCCGGTTACTCTGTAAATGCTGGTTGGTCCAAAGAAAGATGCAGTACAGTTATATAACAGGGTAGATGATGGGAGTCCAAATGATATTATCTGTGTCCTCCAGGCTCGACGCGTTTCACTGGTGCAAACAACCCAGCTTCCTCAGGTGCATATTATAGTGTTTTACTGTGTTATAGTGTTATGTGATGGGATGGGAGGAAGGGGGGGGGCATTTGTCGCTCATGGGCCCACCACTCGCTAGCACTGCCACTGATCCCATTGTAGGCAGATTAGTCCCAAATCATGGTATGCTGAAAATGATAGAGAGCAGGTACTGTGTTAAAAGTTTTAGGTGAGGGGAATGGCATTAAGAGTGTCCTCCCACTCCCATTTTCCATGGGCATTGGCAGGGGTTTCAGAGCTGTATGCTTTAGATACAACAGACTCATGTTTGTCTGTTGTCTTATGCAAGGACAATGAAGAAACACAAGGCTGCTGGGAAGGTAAAAAAAAAAAATTACTAAAAGTGAATCTGAATGATAATAAATTGGTACACTTTTTATAACTCTTGCTATTAAATTTGCACGTATAGAATATGAAGATATTAGATGTAATATTTTAATGAGAATTTATTTTTCTTTCACAACAGAACCGACTGGACAAAAAACCCTGGACGCCAAAAGAGATCTTCAAGAGTTAAATGAAGCACAAGAGAAAAAGATTCAAACTCTGGAGGATGAAATGCTTAGACTTACACAGACTGTCATTGACCTACAAACCTCTTTGTCGGGAGTAAATGAAAATTTAAAAATCACAGTTCAGGAAGATGCAAGTAAATTTCTAAATGAATGGCTCAACAACCTGGCACCAACAGCCAGTGCTACAGGTGGTAAAACAGAATACTATTTACCAGGATTCTCTGGCAGTATCGAGAAAGAGGATGGATTAAAAGATGTAATTTCTGAACTAACAAGCGCCCGAGAGGAACTACGGAACAAAACTGATCAAATTGATGAACTAACCAGAAAAATCAATTCATATGAGGAACGCTTAATTGAATTTGAAGAGCTGTCACGTGGACCAACCGCAACTATGTCTAGTGTTAATGACCATCAGATTTATTTAGATGATAAATTAGAAGCAGTAAGAAATGAGATGCTGGAGGGGATGGATAGGAAAATGGCCGATCTGAAAAACTCTTGTGAGTACAAGTTAATGAATGTTCAACAACAATGTGAAGATAATGAAAATTGCTTGGGAGTCAAAGAGTTAGTTCTAGAAAAAGAAAGTGAACTTCTTAAAGAAGTAAACAAGCTGAGGTCTGAAATGCATCCAAATTCACCAAACAGCAGTTCGAATTGTTGCAGAAATAATGACTATGATACAAGACTGAAGAACTTGGAACAAAAGGTTGAAAAAATTGCCGAAGCACATAGGGCCCTTAATATCAGATTAGACAATGAAGTGCAACTTCTAAACACCAACAAACCAGACCAGTCTTGGAGTGATAGATATAATGAGTTAGAATTTAGAATTAACGTCACAGAAAAAAATGCAGAGGAGCACTGTTTTTATATTGAGGACACTTTGAGAGGTCTAATTAACAACAGTGTTGAAGATATGAGCAACCTAATTGACTTGAAGATTCAACTGCTGGAGAATAGTCAGACTAATAAACCTGATATTCCTGATCCCAGCAGCTCATTGGCTAACATTGTTCTGCATGACATAGATGAGCTGAAGGATGCAGTACAAAGACTGGACAATGAATTTAAATCAGTGTTGCATGGCAAGGATGGTTATTTAAGCAACACTGATGTACACCACAATAATTACCAAGTATTGGTTGAGACTCAGTTGGGTAATTCTCTTTTCTTAAAGTCGCTTACTGACACAGTGAATGAAAAATTTGAGGCACTTCAAAACAAGACATTGGACATGGAAGCCTTACAAATTGAATTAGGCATGGTTAGATTTGATCTTTACAAAATTGAAGATAATGTGGTTCTCTTGAATGATAGCTTGAACTCCTTTAAAAGACAGCTAGGAGAGGTTAACTCTACTGTTAGTAATACGCAACTGGGTCTTTCAGCAAAAGTAGATGTTGTCCAAAAACTTTATAACACTACCTCAGGCGCTTCTACAAATGGCAAGTGTTGTAACAATCTCCAAGACAAGTTTGACATTCTCAGACGTGAAGTAACCACTGACAAAGGGAAATGCACTGATAACACTCAGGGAATCCAAACAGAGATTTCTAAAGTTGACACCAGAGTTTCTAAGCTGGAAGATGTATGTGGAAAGCTTGATACGATCTCTGGCAGCCTGCAAAGGATTAAAGATGGGCTTAACAAACATGTTACCAGTTTATGGAACTGTATACACAGCATCAATGGGACAATAAAGTCACATTCCAGTGACATTTATGGCTTGAAGAATTCTGTCCAAGTATTCCAAACACAGATCACCAAAATCACTACTGACCTCCAAGACCTGGCCACGACTCAGCCTGGAGCAGGTAGGAATTAACAACACCAATTAAATTCTATAAAATAAATAAATAAAAACCTCCCTTTGTAAATTTTGGGAGAACAATTGATACAGTATATTCTTCCATGTTTAGGTAAATGTATAAAGTGCTTAGCAGCAAAAAAAAACAAATGCTTTGTGAAGATCATGCTACTATGCCACACCCATGGTTTTTGTCAACATTTCTTCACTACGATAACCATTGCGTTGGAGTCAAATGGGAATATATGTTGCTGGTAATTTGGTTACATTGTTTTAAAAACTTTCTGAATTAGTGTGATTGCCGAATCCGGACAAGCAGCACAATACTAAAGTGTTAATAATTAGTATCGGCAGCAAATGATTTGCATTTTTGTGTATTGAATACAAACTTAAATGAAAAAGCTCATGAATGTCTTTGTACATTCCAGCACTAAGTATGAATGCTGGAATGTCCATAGAAGACATGAGAATAGCTGCAAGTAACCAACATGGTCATATTCAGTGTTCAGTGCATTATGGGCCTATTCAGAGGTGGACACAAAAGCGCTCGCAACCGCGTCTTCTGGCGGTCACCAGGCCGCTACACAGCCCTTCCCTGGTATACATCCAAGGACTGAGACGCTTGCTTTCAGCAGCAATACCACCTGGTTCATCCTTACGCTCCGGTCGCACCAGAAAAATTTGCACCAGCCCCATATGGCCTCCTGTGTGAGCTGACAAGAGTCTGTTTACGCAGCTACTTTCACCAACACTCCTCCACAACACTTCCATACCACGCCCATAAGATAGACTATCTCCATGCATGTGATAAGCCACCTCCCTGTCACCACCCTAGAATGGCCACTACCTTTTCAATATACTTCTGCTTGCGTGCACCTGACATAGGTGGTCATTCTGAGTTGTTCGCTCGCTGCTATTTTTAGCAGAATTGCTAATAGGCTAAAATCCGGCAGTTCTGCGCATGCGTATGCACAGCAGGGCGCACGCGCTAAACAATGTTACACAAAACTATGCTATTTTACTCACGGGCGAACAAAGCTTTTCAGTCGCTCTGTTGATTGGAGAATGATTGACAGGAAGTGGGTGTTTCTGGGTGGTAACTGCGCGTTTTCCGGGAGTGTGCTAAAAAAACGCAGGCGTGCCAGCAGAAAACGCAGGAGTGGCTGGAGAAATCGGGGAGTGGCTGGCCGGACTCTGGGCGTGTTTGTGACATCAAACCAGGAACTAAACGGACTGAGGTGATCGCAATCTAGGAGCAGGTCTGGAGCTACTCAGAAACTGCAAGGAAATACTTAATAGCAGAATTGCTAATCTTTCGTTAGCAATTCTGCTATGCTAAGATACACTCCCAGAGGGCGGCGGCTTTGTGTTTGCATTTCTGCTAAAAGTAGCTAGCGAGCGAACAACTCGGAATGAGGACCATAATACCTGCGACTGCACAGACCCAATCGGGATGCATGTGTGGTGCAGTAGCACAAAATTCGTTAGGCTAGGTCAGACATCAGCGGTGCACCCATCTTTGAATAAGGCCCTATATGTGATGTAATGTGTTATAGAAAAAGGATCAATGATCCCAAATGACATATGTGTTTTATTTGCCACACAGCTAAATGCAGCTCAGGCTTAATAAGCCATGTTTTCTCTAGCATTTCTTAATTAAAAGAAACACTATAAGGTATAGTTGTGGTGTAATATACACAAATATGCAATAAGCTGACATGAGTTTTTCACATTTTTTTTCTTTTTTTGAATTTTTTCATACTTAACGATCCACGTGGACTACGATTGGAACGGTAAAGTGTGCCAAGCGAAGGCACCATGCCTGAAGCATGGCGAGCGAAGCGAGCCATGCGAGGGGACGCGGTGCCCTAATTTGGGATCCCGGTCACTCTACGAAGAAAACGACACAAAAAAAAATAAAATACTCATGTCGACCTTTAGACCTGTCGACCTAGCACATGTCGACCTAGAAACCCTGTCGACCTTCCATCCATGTCGACCTAGTGACTGTCGACCTATAGTGGTCGACCTAAACATTGTCGACCTAGACACTGTCGATTTGATGAACCACACCCCTTTTTCTAGTACTGTATAATAAATAAAAGTACATTTCTCTAGCATCCATAAGGGATATTGGGGAAATCTAGTACGATGGGGGTATAGACGGGGTCCAAAGGAGCCAGTGCACTTTCAATTTCTTCAACTGGGTGTGCTGTCTCCTCCCCTCTATGCCCCCTCCCACAGGCAGTTTAGAAAAAAGTGCCCTCAGTAGAGGATGCACACTCTGCAGCTCCAGAGAGTTTTCTTCAGTTTCTTTTAAAACTTTTAATATTTTCGGTATGCTGTCTGGGCAACAGCATACCTGCACCATGGGAGTTAGGAGGGGCAGTCACCGGCCTTACAAGGTGCAGAGCCGCGTCCCGGCTGCAGGATCATCATCTTGAGGGGTTGTCACAACCGCAGCACACCGCACACCCCTAACGCTGCCTGAAGGTGACATCCCGGGAGGGGGGGGGGGGTAGGATCCCCCTTGTGTAAACGGACACAAAACTGCTTGACTAGGACTTGTGTGATGTTTTAAGCTGTTTAGGAGACATTGCCAGTATAAAAAATATGTACAGCTCTGGCGCCATTGGAGGGGGCGGCGCTTCCTCAGAGCGGGACTTGGGTCGTTTTGGCGCTTTCCTCTGCTTACTGCAGCATCTACAGCACACACACAGCGCTTCCTGCCTCACAGACACGCTGGAAAACTGGTAGAGGGTGTAGCAAAGGGGGAGAGCCGCTTGTGTACACTATCCTGAGCATATTTAGGATTGCAATTGTTAGTGTTTACTGTGTTTTACAGAGCTGACAGTCTCACTGGGGCTGTGCAGCTCAGGGTGTGCTGGTATCATCCCTCTCTCTGTGTCTCCTCTCACATACAGTAGGGCAGGCTTGCATTATAACTGTGTATGTTTTTGTACTTACTGTGAAATTTGGGTAAGCACAAGCTGTGCAGTGTATACCACACCAGTTTTTCCCCATTTTCTAATGACTCTGCTTCCTGTGAACAATGCAGTCAATCTTCACAAATTAGTGAAGAGGCTGGGGGAGAGAGTCCAGAGCCCCACTGGTTAGGGTCTCTTAAGACTATGATGTCAGATATGTCATCCCAGCTCACTGCTAATCTGAAGAAAACGTAGCTACTGCAACAAGCTGTTACAGATTTAGCTGCTAGGGCTGATGCACAGCCCCCCTCTCTCATGCAGGTCCCCAGAAGCGTGGTTTACCTGCGCTGTTATCTGATATAGATGATGATATACAAGATGATGGTGTCAAAGTCAGAAAAATATCTCTATGCACACTGCCATATTTGCACCTCACACAGGTCTGCGCTGCGCATGCGTGCGCTCTCCCGTGCGTGCGCATACTCGCTGTTGCGGGCACCCGCGGGTGCGCGGTATGTGCATTTACGGTAGAGTTCATGTGTTCGTAGCGTGCGACCCAATCGTTACATATTTCCACTATATAATGTATTTTGTAGATCATGGTCCCTTTGATAGAGTCTGAAAGTTTGGTTAATGTAGAATGTTCATGAACAGAGAAATCCCTCTTTGTTTGATACGAAGGGTCAGACAGGAGTAATACAGTGGTGTTTAGTACCCATCGGAAGAGTATTTAATTAGCAATATTCCGGTGTTGGTTTGAAGCGGATTAATCGCTCGTGCGAATAGTTATGGACATAAGAAGTTTATGAACATTTACTGTATTTGCACTTACTTATCCATGCGGCGGGAAACCCAGTTTCCCTCCCACCTGAGCTGTTGGAAATAGTCACGGCCCACCTGTATGAATCAACCTATGACCTTTTGTTATAATGCGAGGAGGAATTCCTGTGTCCAATGAACAATGAGATTGTAGGGACCATTGAATTGTATTGTGTGTGGGGCATAAATAGACAAGCCGATCACATCCAGCTCTCACTCTTCAACGGTTCTCATTGCTGAAAATCGGGAGCTGGATGTCCAGAGGCGCATGCGATCGTTTCCTTTGTGCGTAAGTTTTCTCCGCAATCATGTTGTCTTTCTTGATGTTATGGGCCATTTCTCTCTCTCTCTCTCTCTTCTCTTCTTTCTCTCGTACTCTCCTAAACGTAATAGTATTGTATTGTATTTCCTGTGTAGTTATCTGGTTAGGTAGTCGATGTTATATTGTAGTGTATGACTTGTATTGTATTGATTCTTGTGCAAGTATAACATTCATAATATATATATTAGGCGTTGGACCCTAAGCACGGTATCTGTGTATTTCTTATAGTGTTAAGTATTCACAGAGCGTCGGTGACGCTCAAACAGCTTTTAAGTTAATAAGGTTACACAGTGTTGCATCTACACCCTATCTCTACACTAAGGTTTTACAGCATATTACATTGTTTATGGTTTAGATTTAAAGGTTTAACATTGTGAGCGCCAGCGGCGCTGGTGATCTCCTCGTGGTCCCGAGCGGCCGCTACGCTATAGCGAATCATTACGTTAGCCGGCAGCCAATAGCGTGCCTGCCTGTGATCTCTCGGCCGTGAGCGAACGTGACGCTTGAGCGTCTCGACCACGGCTAAGCGATCGTTACGCAACGAGCGTACCCTTACGGTACTCCATACGTAAATAGCGTACAGTGTTCTTAGACCTCATAAAGGGTTTTATATAAGATAAATATTTAGCTTTATCAATGGGGATGACCTGGATCCAATTAGTGGGGATCCCGGTTCTACTCAGGGTATTGAACCCCTAATTTTGGCTATAAGGGATGTGTTAAAGCTCCCTCTAGGGGACGCTGCGTCACAGCAGTCGTTTTTCTTTGTACAAAACAAGCCCAATGTCACTTTCCCTGATTCTCCAGAGTTAGACGACTTATTCAAACAGGCCTGGAAAAATCCAGACAAAAAATTCCAAGTGTCCAAAAAGTTTTTGCGCACTTTGCCATTTGCTCCTGAAGGTAACATTTTTTGTGAGGAACCCCCTGGCGTGGATGTCTCAGTCTCTCGCCTGTCTAAGAAGGCGGTGCTGCCTGCCACGGGTGAAGGATCCTGGGGATCGGAAGATAGAGACTACTCTAAAGTCTATATACACTGCAGCCGGCCTCTCACAAAGACCGGTCATTGCGGGTTGCTGGATGACCCATGCTATTCAATCTTGGGCCATTCAAATTCAGGGGGCTCTCTCGGGGGGATATGCCCTTAGTTGCCCTCCTGAAGCACATTCAGGACACTACATGTGTCCTTTGTGATTCCCTCAAGGAGATAGGGAACATTAATGCTCGGACGTCTGCCATGGCAGTGTCCACACACAGGGCCTTGTGGTTGCGTCAGTGGATTGCGGACGCAGAATCCAAACGTAGCGTGGAATCCCTCCCCTTTTCTGGGGAATGGCTTTTTCAGGTTCAATTTGATATCTTGATTTCCAAAGTTACGACTGGGAAATCGACGTTTCTCCCCTCTGGGGCCCCGCCAGCGAGACGCTTCTATCCGGGGCCATCTGTCCAGTCCTTTCAGTCTCACAGATTTCGATCGAAGGCCAGAGGTGCCTCCAATGCGGCTAGAGGCACCAGAGGGAAGTCCAGAAAACCTGCAAGCACCAGTTCTCAGGAACAGTCCACCGGTTCTGCTTCCTCTAAGGCCTCAGCATAACGGTGCCCACCCACCCCAAGGGGATCTCGAGGTGGGAGCCCGACTGAGTCACTTCAGCAGCGTCTGGGAGACTTCCTGACGGAATGCCTGGGTCAGAGAGCTCATTTCTCAGGGCTACAAGCTGGAGTTCGACCGTACTACCGCCCCCACCCACCCCAACGAGTTTTCAAATCAAGTTTACCAGCTTTGGAGGATATGCACGTTACGTTACAACAGGGTATCCGGAAGTTGGTCCAGTCCCACGTCATTGTTCCAGTACCACTACCGCAACGCTGCAAGGGGTTTTACTCAAATCTGTTTGTGGTGCCGAAGCCGGACGGTTTGGTCAGACCCATTCTGAATCTGAAATCCCTGAATCCTT